>NC_053392.1:47956166-48256166 GCF_905171765.1 Bufo bufo
AGAGTCCCAGCACAGTCCACCAGCAGAACCTCACCAGAGCTCGTCTATGAGAACAATGGCCGCCCACCGGGGAACATTAATGGTAGGAGCACCGATTCCTATTCAGTTTTATTAACCAGGTCCATTATAGGGGTATGAGGTGTGGGGGTTCATTACTTGTTATTATGTTCTCCGAAAGCAAAATTATCTTCCTTGGTTTATCTGAAGAATTGTCTTGAAGGGGTTGTCCTCTTTTGAGCATCATTTTACAGTTTAAAAGCTGAGCAACATTGTACGTACTTTGCATTACTTATGGATACAACCTGTGTTATGCTCCAGAGCTGTATTTACAATTCTGTTGGTTGTTAGTGGAAACAGAAAGCATTAAATCAGACACAACCTAAGAGCCTATCTCCTATAATGTGGGGGAGATAGGTAGTTATTATTTTCTATATCATATTACTTTACAGAGTCTCAATTAAACTCTACTTACAAATTATCAGAACGAGCTCCGAAGCCAGAAGAATTGTAAATGCAGCTCTAGAGTATATGTTATGTATGCACACAGTGAAAAAATAGCGAGTGCAGCTCTGGAGTATAATACAGGATGTGACTCAGGATAAGTACAGGATAAGTAATGTAATGTATGTACACAGTGACTTCACCAGCAGAACAGTGAGTGCAGCTCTGGAGTATAATACAGGATGTAACTCAGGACATGTAATGTAATGTATGTACACAGTGACTGCACCAGCAGAATTGTGGGTGCTGCTCTGGAGTATAATACAGGATGTGACTCAGGACATGTAATATAATGTATGTACACAGTGACTGCACCAGCAGAATTGTGGGTGCTGCTCTGGAGTATAATACAGGATGTGACTCAGGATCAGTACAGGAGAAGTAATGTAATGTATGTACACAGTGACTCCACCAGCAGAATAGTGAGTGCAGCTCTGGATTACAAAACTGGATGTAACTCAGGATCAGTACAGGATAAATAGTGTATGTACACAGTGACTCCACCAGCAGAATAGTGAGTGCAGCTCTGGAGTATAATACAGGATGTAACTCAGGATCAGTGCAGGATAAGTAATTTAATGTATGTACACAGTGACTGCACCAGCAGAATAGTGAGTGCAGCTCTGGTGTACAATACAGGATATGACTCAGGTTCAGTACTGGATAAGTAATGTAATGTGTGTACACAGTGACTCCAGCAGCAGAATAGTGAGTGCAGCTCTGGAGGATAATACCGGCTGTAACTCAGCATCAGTACAGGATAAGTAATGTAATGTATGTACACAGTAACTCCACCAGCAGAATAGTGAGTGCAGCTCTGGAGTACAATACAGGATATAATTCAGGATCAGTACAGGATAAGTAATGTAATTTTGTGTACACAGTGACTCCACTAGCAAAATAGTGAGTACAGCTCTGGAGCATAATACAGGATGTAACTCAGGATCAGTACAGGATTAGTAATGTAATGTATGTACACAGTGACTCCACCAGCAGAATAGTGAGTGCAGCTCTGGAGTATAATACATAATGTAACTCAGGATCAGTACAGGATTAGTAATGTAATGTAAGTACACAGTGACTCCACCAGCAGAATAGTGAGTGCAGCTCTGGAGTATAATACAGGATGTAACTCAGGATCAGTACACAATAAATAATGTAATGTATGTACACAGTGACTGCACCAGCAGAATAGTGAGTACAGCTCTGGAGTATAATACAAGATGTAACTCAGGATCAGTACAGGATAAGTAATGTATGTACACAGTGACTCCACCAGCAGAATAGTGAGTGCAGCTCTGGAGTATAATACAGGATGTAACTCAGGATCAGTACACGATAAGTAATGTAATGTATTTACACAGTGACTGCACCAGCAGAATAGTGAGTACAGCTCTGGAGTATAATACAAGATGTAACTCGGGATCAGTACAGGATAAGTAATGTAATGTATGTACACAGTGACTCCACCAGCAGAATAGTGAGTGCAGCTCTGGAGTATAATACAGGATGCATCTCAGGATTAGTACAAATAAGTCATGTATGTACACAGTGACTCCACCAGCAGAATAGTGAGTGCAGCTCTGGAGTATAATACAGGATGTAACTCAGGATCAGTACACGATAAGTAATGTAATGTATGTACACAGTGACTCCACCAGCAGAATAGTGAGTATTATATATACTGTAGGTTAAATCTGCTGCATCTTATTGCTCCATTTCTCCCATTTAATGTTTTATTAAAGTTTTAAGTATAACATTTTCATTTCAGTATTATTTGATACAAACATGTAGTCATGCATTGAAAGGGAGCACGTGAAGCATCTGGTGCTCAACATAGTGAGCCACGGAACCGCGTGGAAACAAACATTAAAGCAATACAAAATCAAACACTTAAGAAAAGACATATAAAAGAGGACATTAGACAGTGGGAGGGGGGATGGGGAAAATGGGAAAGGGTAGGAGGGTATCAATAGCTAGATATGTAGGGCTTACATTTGCGTGTTCCGGAAGGTTTCTGAGGAACAAAACGTGTCCCACGGACCCCAAGTCTTCAGGTATCGTGAGACATCCAAGGGTGTCACGCTAATGAGATCCCTCCATACTCTGGTATAGGGCAATCTCCTCAAACCATTCCTCCAATGAAGGAGGAGAGATGGATTTCCAATGTTGCGGTATTACTACTTTTGCTGCCTGGATCATATATTTCAGTAGTAATTTCTTATAGGCAGGGATATTCAGGTCAAGTACAAACAATAGAAGAGCTTCAGGGGCATTCTGGATGGGAATGCTTGTTACCTTTTTACCTATCCTATGTACCAAGTTCCCAAAAAAATGTTAAATGGCACAATGCCACCAGATATGGCTCATCGTGCCCTCCTCCGTATGACATCTCCAGCAGCGATCTGACACTGCGGGGAACCATTTATGGAGAAACGCAGGCACTCTGTACCATCTAGATAGGATTTTATAGCTCGTTTCTTGAGCCTTAGTAGAGATCAATGCTTTGTGAGATAGAAGAAAACTTCTATTCCATTGGGATGGGGTGAGGTGAGTACCTAAGTAATGTGCCCAGGCCTGAAAGAATGGAGGAGGACACAAGGAATGTTGACAGATCAGCAATTTGTAAATACAGTAGTTGATATGTTTCTAAAAACCGCTGAAGGGGAGATGCACATCTGTTCAAAAGTTGTAAGGTTTCGCGACAGTGTGTGGGTCTTACACATGGAGGAGTGGAAGTGCTTAAGTTGCATATATTCAAAGGAGTTGCGAGTTGATGGACTGGGGATCCCAAGCAATTGAGGTAGGGATTTCAGTGAGGATCCTGAAAGGACGTGATAAAACCTCATTGGGCAAATTTTCGTGCCCTGGAGAAAGGGCTGAGATGAGCGCCCCGAAGGGAAGCGAGGATGGTCTGTTACTAGGACCAAGGGACCCCTAGGGTCAATTAATGAGGTGTGGCGACTAATGGATGCTAATATTGCAAATGTACAGGGAGTGCAGAATTATTAGGCAAATGAGTATTTTGACCACATCATCCTCTTTATGCATGTTGTCTTACTCCAAGCTGTATAGGCTCGAAAGCCTACTACCAATTAAGCATATTAGGTGATGTGCATCTCTGTAATGAGAAGGGGTGTGGTCTAATGACATCAACACCCTATATTAGGTGTGCATAATTATTACTTTCCTTTGGCAAAATGGGTCAAAAGAAGGACTTGACAGGCTCAGAAAAGTCAAAAATAGTGAGATATCTTGCAGAGGGATGCAGCACTCTTAAAATTGCAAAGCTTCTGAAGCGTGATCATCGAACAATCAAGCGTTTCATTCAAAATAGTCAACAGGGTCGCAAAAAGCGTGTGGAAAAACCAAGGCGCAAAATAACTGCCCATGAACTGAGAAAAGTCAAGCGTGCAGCTGCCAAGATGCCACTTGCCACCAGTTTGGCCATATTTCAGAGCTGCAACATCACTGGAGTGCCCAAAAGCACAAGGTGTGCAATACTCAGAGACATGGCCAAGGTAAGAAAGGCTGAAAGACAACCACCACTGAACAAGACACACAAGCTGAAACGTCAAGACTGGGCCAAGAAATATCTCAAGACTGATTTTTCTAAGGTTTTATAGACTGATGAAATGAGAGTGAGTCTTGATGGGCCAGATGGATGGGCCCGTGGCTGGATTGGTAAAGGGCAGAGAGCTCCAGTCCGACTCAGACGCCAGCAAGGTGGAGGTGGAGTACTGGTTTGGGCTGGTATCATCAAAGATGAGCTTGTGGGGCCTTTTCGGGTTGAGGATGGAGTCAAGCTCAACTCCCAGTCCTACTGCCAGTTTCTGGAAGACACCTTCTTCAAGCAGTGGTACAGGAAGAAGTCTGCATCCTTCAAGAAAAACATGATTTTCATGCAGGACAATGCTCCATCACACGCGTCCAAGTACTCCACAGCGTGGCTGGCAAGAAAGGGTATAAAAGAAGAAAATCTAATGACATGGCCTCCTTGTTCACCTGATCTGAACCCCATTGAGAACCTGTGGTCCATCATCAAATGTGAGATTTACAAGGAGGGAAAACAGTACACCTCTCTGAACAGTGTCTGGGAGGCTGTGGTTGCTGCTGCACGCAATGTTGATGGTGAACAGATCAAAACACTGACAGAATCCATGGATGGTAGGCTTTTGAGTGTCCTTGCAAAGAAAGGTGGCTATATTGGTCACTGATTTGTTTTTGTTTTGTTTTTGAATGTCAGAAATGTATATTTGTGAATGTTGAGATGTTATATTGGTTTCACTGGTAAAAATAAATAATTGAAATGGGTATATATTTGTTTTTTGTTAAGTTGCCTAATAATTATGCACAGTAATAGTCACCTGCACACACAGATATCCCCCTAAAATAGCTAAAACTAAAAACAAACTAAAAACTACTTCCAAAAATATTCAGCTTTGATATTAATGAGTTTTTTGGGTTCATTGAGAACATGGTTGTTGTTCAATAATAAAATGAATCCTCAAAAATACAACTTGCCTAATAATTCTGCACTCCCTGTATATTGTTACGGCAACTGCGGTTTTCTATATCGTCCAAATGTTGTAGGACATAAAATTGTGCATCATGAGTTTGGACCTTGTCTTGTAGAGCTTTAACGGTTGCTGACAGGGCTGCATGCTTTTGTGTGACAGAGTCAAGTCTGGTGTCAAGCGTTGCCATCTCAGAGTGGACTTGAGAGAATTCTCGCTTACATTCTTTTAGGATGTTGGTAGCGAAGCTAGACAAATCTGCCTTAGAAGGTAGAGCGCAAATAAGAGTACGCAGGTCCGCCATAGTGGGCGGTCTGGAGTCCTCATCAAATAAAGCGGCAGAGGATGGCGGTTTCAAAGAGTGATGCAATGGGGAACTCAGGGGAGGCATTGCTGTAGGGTCAGTTATGACCTTAAGGTCCAGTGGGGACGGCTGCGGACGGGGGTCGTCCCAAGATGATCCTGTTGACCAATGTGGGGATGCTGTCAAGGATGGGCTAGGGGAGTGAGAAGAAGGACAGAAGGGTTCTTGTGCAGCAGGAGGGGAAGGAGCATGAAGTACAGGTCGACTGGGGGACCTCTGATGGTGGTCCAAGGGCTGACCCTGGAGGTGGGGGCCAGAGTATGGCAATAGCTGGTCACAGAGAGGCTCCTTTTGAGTGCCTGGGCCTTCCAACACTGTAGAGGCATTGGGTGCATGGCTTCTGGGCCAAAAAGAGCCAACTGAGGCCCTCAGTACATGGCCCCCTGGGTAGGCAAGGCTGAAAACCACTGGTGTGGCTTGTAAGAAAATGGGAGAAGCTCCTGTACTGACCTGGGACGCCACGGTGAGCAGCAGTGGCGGGGAGACAGGCAGGGGCTCTGGCAGTTGGAGGCAGTTAGGGCTGTTGCGCACTTCCAAGAAGCGCTATTCAGACGTGGCCAGAGGGCTCTGATCCTGGCTGATTGTCCACTCGTGCCTCTCAGTGCAAGCAGGTAGGGAGGGCACAGATGCAGAACGGCACCTCCCTGGGGACGGGTAAAGGTTCCTTTGTGCGTCAGGGAGCGCTTCTGTAGGCTGCGTGGTCTGGATGCCTGCGCCATCTTGGGAGCACATGGCGCAAAGATTCGATGCGGGGCCCGGTAAAGCAGGCTGCCGAGCTAAAGAACGTGGCAGGTCGCCTTGGGAGGATGCCAGGGGAGCCGATGGTCGGGCTCTACCCTTTTTTATGGTCTTGCCCATCATAAGTAGTCGGTATGGAGGGAAGGCACGTCTTTACTCTCTAATGGCTGGCCATGCCCCCTTATTGCTCCATTTCTAACCCTTCCTCGTACCATTATCCTGTATAACGCTGACACCTCCATAATGCCCATATAATACATATCCTATAATCTGTTCTCAGGGTCTCTCCACATGGCTTCTCCTTGTCTTCCATTCTTCTGCCCATGGAAGAGAGGTGCAGGTACCTGGTACAGAGGAGTGGAATGTCCCCCCATTGTCCGGAGGTGACTGTCCATTCCAAGTGGACGCCACATTTCCACCACGCGTGAAGGTTCATATGAAGATCAACGGTGGGAGCTCTGCACAACTAATGACGGACAGCATCAAGAGCCGCTCAATGTCTCCATGGGAATACAGGTAAATATACAGGTGATCTATCTATCTATCTATCTATCTATCTATCTATCTATCTATCTATCTATCTATCTATCTATCTATCTATCTATCTATCTATCTATCTCATTCTGCCTATAGATAATTCCTGTAGGTAAATTTCTCCACGTCCATGTCTGTATGGTCATCCCTATACATTATGTGTACTTAGTGACATCATCTCACGATTACTTTGGTTTCTCTATCTGCACGCTTATTTTTCTTTCATGCTACTAACCATACATGGAAAATATACCGTGAGCTTAGACCGAAGATTTTGAAACACAATCACAATCGCTGTACACTACAAAGGGAATTTCCAGGTGTGAGCTTCATGAACCATAGATGCCTCCACTGAGGTCAGCTGATAACCACAATGGCTGCCCCCTGCAAAGAGTATCATCTGCATTTAGTATTTCAATAATTATTTTGCCATTTTTACATTAATTAAAAAAATGTACTAATGTTACCAATTTAGAATTTATCGATATAAATAGGTGGCTGGTGGGACATGTACCCTCTGTGCCAAGGGACCCAACAAGCCTCTCTGCCTTGGCCAGAGTATTTAGATATTGGAATAGGGCAGCTGCCCAAACCTTTCTGCTGGGTGAAGGACTAAATTTTTTTGATGTTTTGGCCTCTGATTTCTATCATCTTCTTCCTCCAGCTCCAACGTGGACAACAACAGATTCCCGGTGGTCATCAACGAGGCCAGATGTCTCCACCACGGCTGTTTGGACCTTGAGGGTAATGTGGACCTCAGCATGAACTCAGTCCCCATCAGACAGGAGATCCTGGTCCTGCGTCGTGAGATGAGAGGATGTGTCCCCGTCTATAGGCTGGACAAGCAGCTAGTCACCATGGGCTGCACCTGTGTCCGGCCCATCACCCAGTACCTCAGATAAGAGGCACAACTAGAATGGAGCCTCATATGACTGTGGAGATGCCCCTGGTACTTCTGGAGGCTAGAACCCGGAAGGGCTTCTGTGTGCTCCCGGATCCGTGCTGCAAAAGATAGGACATGTCTTCTCTTTTTCCGCATCTTGTGGATCACTGACCCATTGAAGTCTTTTGCCCATGTTTTGTGGAACTGTGGTTTGCAGTCCATAACACAGACACAGGGGTCCCACAGTCATGTAAATGGAGCCTAATGGACTTATCTCATAAAGACAAAATTGATCCAATTCTACGCTCATCTCTAACCATAGGGGAAGCTGCAGCCAACTATAAGTTTCTCCTGCAGTGGCCACTAGAGGGGAAATATAGTATTACATGCTGGCCACTGAAAGAAATAGCTGAACATGTGACATATGAATGGCCCAGGTCTGCCAGAGTGAGAAGAGCCTTATGTTAGTGGCTCACCATTATTGCTCCTAGAGGGGATCCTGAGTGGGAGACCCTCTTCTATGATTGGGTACAGTATATGAAGAGGGATTGTCTTTTTTGTGTAAATTACTCTGTAAGTTAATTTATGTATTGGCTCTGTAATAATGTTATATATTTACATATTTATTTTGTCTCTATTTATTAAATAAAGAGGTTCCCACAGAATTCATATTATTTGCTATCAATTTGACTACCGTAACTACATTTTCAAAACTTTTGCTGTAATGGAGACCATATTGTTGCCAGTGGGATACTCTTAGAGGACTACAATAAAGGGTCTCCTTTTCTTTCAGAAACAGCGCCACATCTGTCCATTGGCCATGTCTAGTATTGCAAGTCATTTTCATTGAAAATTAATAGAGCTGAACTGCAATACTAGACAAAACCAATGGACAGGTGTGGTGTTGGTTCTGGAGAAAAAGCAGACTCTTGTTTTTTTTCTAATCTTGTAAAATACTTTAGAGGGTTATTCCAGTTTTAGCATGAGACTGCCCTGACCACTCGCTACTCATGAGAACGTAGAAGCTTTGGCCCCTTGGCTATTGTTTGCTCCCATCTAAGTCTTTTCAGCCCTTATTCTAGTTCATCTACCTTACGATGCAATGACTGGTGGTCCTAGTTATATGTCGTCTCTTGCTTTTATCGGGAGACCCTATAACCCCCATGGTAACCCCCCACTCCCAAACAATAATCATTCTGCAATAATTTCATTATTAGTTTTTGTATGATAACTCTTTGCTCAAAAACAAAAATGTTTTAACCATTATATATAACAAATTGACCACCACTGTTTTTCATAAAAATAGGAGGTTGTCACAGCTCCACCCATGTTATTTACATCACAATAGTAAAAAAAAGGCTTGTAGAGTAACAGTGCAATTAAAGGGGTTGTGTCATCTAGGATATACCATCACAGTCAGATAGGTGCAGATCCCACCTCTGAGACTCACAACCATCTCTAGAACGGGCCCCTGAAAGTGAAGGAGAGTGCACAGCACATGCACGGCATGCTCTCCATTCATTTCTGTGGGACTTCTGAAAATAGCCGAGCGAGAGCGCATTCTGCTTCTTTTGGCAGTCCAATAGAAATGAATGGATAGTGCACCGCGCAAGCCATTCACTTCTATGGGAACGCTGGAGATAGCCAAGTCAGTGCTTGTCTATATTCTGCAGTCTCCTAGAAATTAATAAAGGGCGTGCTCTCCGCTCACTTCGGTGGTCTCATTCTGGAAATAGGATATTAAACAAACAATACCCCTGGCGCTCGCTTCAGTCCCTGCTTTCTTACTTGGCTGCAGGTGTCGCAGCGGTACCGCACAAACCGCTGCAGGTATGTGTACTTTAAAAATCAATAGATATGACACCGCGCTCTTCCCAACCTAAGCCAGCTCACTTATCATACACTGAAGGTGTCACTGACACACTTGCCACTAGGATATACAGGCTAATATTGCTGTTAATTTTAATTACCTGTTCCTTGGCGTTTCCTTCGTGTCTATTCCTTCCTCTTTGAGTATGAATGAACCTGATGCTGGGTATCAGGTTAGGATGACTGGATTACGGCTCGCGCCCCGGCCGAGTGTATGTTTCGTACCTCGCGCGGATAGTGACGTCACTATGCAGACTACGATGAGTAGTGGGTACCAAAATTCCTATCTACGCGTTTCGGACAGTACGCTGTCCTTCGTCAGGAAGAGGAATCCGGCGCTGCTGCTTGGTACCCTATATTTATACACTCTCATCCATAATCCTAATCCTTTCATTCCTCCATTCCACGTCTTTTAGTTGAGGATTCCTAAATGCACATTCTCCATAATTCCCTACCTTATTCGAATGCAAACAGGTCAACCCTCAGAATTTAACCCTCCAGGTATCAGTGTGTCCATGTTAAAAATCCATTTTGTTTCTGCTCTCGACATGCTCTTGATTAGATCACCCCCTCTAGATCCTAATCTGATCAATTCGATCCCACAGAAGGTTGAGCCATTAAATTTCCCCTCATGCTTTTCCAAATAATGCCTCGACAGGGGGTGGCCCTCAATTTTTTTCTTTATGTTATATATATGTTCCCCCACTCTTTTCTTTATTTGTCTTTTAGTCCGGCCAATGTACAGTACAGACCAAAAGTTTGGACACACCTTCTCATTCAAAGAGTTTTCTTTATTTTCATGACTATGAAGGCATCAAAACTATGAATTAACACATGTGGAATTGTATACATAACAAACAAGTGTGAAACAACTGAAAATATGTCATATTCTAGGTTCTTCAAAGTAGCCACCTTTTGCTTTGATTACTGCTTTGCACACTCTTGGCATTCTCTTGATGAGCTTCAAGAGGTAGTCCCCTGAAATGGTCTTCCAACAGTCTTGAAGGAGTTCCCAGAGATGCTTAGCACTTGTTGGCCCTTTTGCCTTCACTCTGCGGTCCAGCTCACTCCAAACCATCTCGATTGGGTTCAGGTCTGGTGACTGTGGAGGCCAGGTCATCTGGCGCAGCACCCCATCACTCTCCTTCATGGTCAAATAGCCCTTACTTTCAAAGTTTTCCCAATTTTTCGGCTGACTGACTGACCTTCATTTCTTAAAGCAGCTTTTTTCTTGCCATAATACAAATTCTAACAGTCTATTCAGTAGGACTATCAGCTGTGTATCCACCTGACTTCTCCTCAACGCAACTGATGGTCCCAACCCCATTTATAAGGCAAGAAATCGCACTTATTAAACCTGACAGGGCACACCTGCGAAGTGAAAACCATTTCAGGGGACTACCTCTTGAAGCTCATCAAGAGAATGCCAAGAGTGTGCAAAGCAGTAATCAAAGCAAAAGGTGGCTACTTTGAAGAACCTAGAATATGACATATTTTCAGTTGTTTCACACTTGTTTGTTATGTATATAATTCCACATGTGTTAATTCATAGTTTTGATGCCTTCAGTGTGAATCTACAATTTTCATAGTCATGAAAATAAAGAAAACTCTTTGAATGAGGTGTGTCGAAACTTTTGGTCTGTACTGTATATCTTGTTGCAGGGGCATGTAATTGCGTATATTGCCCCCCAGCTACTGCAGGTAATGAATCCTCTTATATCCTCTTTATACGTACCATTATTATTTGTTATGCTAGTTTATATTTTATTGTTTGATATCTTGCACCCTGCGCATTTTTTGAACGGGAAAAAGCCATTTTGATTGCTTATACCTCCAAAGGCGAAGCTCTTCTGTCCTGGGTGGCAAAACCCAGTGGCCTGAGAGATCACCCAATTGGATCTTTGATTTGTGCTCCCCTCTTCTGTATGCCCCATTGTCTATCAGTCTTTTCATCAGCTTTAGGTTATTTGATAAAGAGTCTTTCAGATACAGGGATGGGTCAATGATCTTATATGATGAAAATAATATCCTATGTATGTATGTGCCACACACTTGGAGAGCTGGTCTTGTATGAGACCCGGTTAGCTTTCCTTACCTCGAGGGTTGGCTGTATGCACCTGGGGCTTTCACTGGGATGGGTGGGTTCCTCATATTAGGGACCACACACTTCTCGGTGGGCTTGGTATGGTTGAGGACTTAAACAGGAGACAACTTCTGGGGAGCTGGTCAAGTGAGTTATGTACAAGGACTATTCTTGTGCAAGTATGGTCCACCAATTTGGGGATCAAAAAGGCCTGACTGGGTATGAATGGGCATTCTGCTTCTCATACAGGACAGCCCCTAGACGGTTTTGCAGCTAGCCTGCCACAAGAATGTAACATCTTTCCCAGACCTATTGTCTTATGAATCTCCTCTATTATGCGTGCGGAGCTCTCATTGTGGTTTCCCTTACTTGGTCCATCTGCCTTCACACTTAGTTATCTATTTATACCTCATCTCTATGGCCTTTTTGCTCCACAGAGCAGCATGAGCACATGACGGAGGTATTGGTTACCTTCCGTCCGACCCCTCTAATCCTCTCCTGCTCCTCATCTGACCCCCTCCACACCGATAATGTCCCCCACCCAGTGTTCGGTCCCCCTTTAACCATAATAAAACTCAGACACCAGGTTGGAATGAATCGGCAACAGCAGCCGTTTTTATTAACATAAAACATATAAACCATAAACACTTTTAAATAATAATTCCCTCCAAGGAGAGATCCTTGAAGCCCCAAACAACTGGAATTACCCCACCGTGGTGAGCCATCTTGCCTCCAGCCGTTGCCCACCAGCTCGGAAGCACCACTGAATGGCCCCTTTTAATTCTGCCACAACTGGGAGTCCAGCCCCAACCATGGAGTCCTCCCATCATCCTCCCCTGTTAATATAACCAACTTCAAGGACCTCCCCCCGCCACCGACGCCTAGACTTGACACCTTAAGTCTGCGCGTACCTCCATAAATTCAAAGCTGTCTCGATGCCGTCTTGTACCGCCAGACTCCACATTTAAATGCACCCTGTCAGACCTCCAAAACCCCCCAACACCTTTCTCGAGTTCCATATGCCTCACTGCCACAGCCCCATTCCTGGCCATGAAACGACCCATTGCCCAGTTCACCTTAACTCTCGCCCTGTTCACACCCTCCACAGATCTGGCACCCCTCCAAACCATCCTCAGGACTATATCCGACCATACCATTACCATTTTAGGAAACAGCGCCCAAAGCCTCAGCAGGTCAAACTTAATCTCCCGAAGAAGCTCACGAAAAGGCTGTGCTGCCAAATCATTGCCGCCCACATGCAGCACTAACACATCGGGTGCCCTATCCTGCCTAACAAACCGATGTATTTCCGGCAACACCCCGGCCAAAACCATGCACCTGCGACCCAACCACCTTACCATCGCTGTCGACCGTAGAAACCCCAATTGCTGACCGTCTGGCTGAACCGCTGCCCGGACAGCCCCCCAAAAGACATAAGAATGTCCAATGATCCACACTAGGGCTGTTACTGCACCTGGAATGAGAAGACCAAAGCAAAGAACAATCCTGCTATAAGAAACCCAACTAACCCAATACCGTCCCCCCCCCCATGACCCGACTTTTTCCATTACAAATGATTTAATCGTATGTAAGATTTAAAACGAATAGATTCCCAACGCCCGATCTGCTTTATAATCTAATCGCCCAAACCCCACTTAGCCGCCTCCGTAGCCGCTCCAATCCTGAAGGAATGACTCGAATACCCTCACATGGCCCGACCCTAAATGATCCAAACATTTTTTAAAAACCGCGTGAACTGAAAATGGGACAGAAAAGACCCATCAATGTGTACTAACAACGGTAAAACCCCACTCCTCCTGTCCGCCCCATAATCCCGCATACATTGCACTGGACACATACTACAGCCCGGAATGCAGAACAGTACCACTCTACGCTCTCTACATCCGCCTTCGAACGTCAGATGATGAATTCCACCCTATCGTGGAACAACTCCATGTTTTCCTTAAGCAACCCCCCCCACCCGACTAACCGTCGGACAAACCAACTCCCCCAAGCGTAACGCCCCAAAAAACGCCAATGAAAACGCCAATCTAAATAACCGCTCCTCTGAATCTGAACTACAAACCTCCCTTAACTGTTCCCCTAACTTCAACATTAACTCAAACGACACCGGTCTCCTACTATCTTCCCCTGCCCGTAACCGATGCCACCCTTTTAACGCCCATACCACAAAACAGGACTTCGTAACGTCTGGCAACTTCCTCAACTTAAACCCAAAAGCCAACCCGGCTATGCAACTATTTATCTATGACACCGACCAACCCTCCTCTCTACAATGACCCACCAACAATAACAGTGGAACTTCCAACTCCTCGTCCCCAACACCCAACCTACCACACCAATCCTCCCAATACTGCCACACTTTTAAGTATGTCGCCCACCTACCAGGCGCCAATGATGCCTGAATGAGCCCTGCTAAGGTCCCTCCAGTAGCTCCCACAGACAATTTGGGCACTCCCTCCCAAACTCTTCTGCCTCTGGGGCCAGGTGCCGGAAATGATCCCACTATGAATGAGAGAGAGCGTCAGCAATGCAGTTGTCAATCCCCGGTACATGCACAGCCACCACCCACGTATTGAGCGACAAGCACTCTAATACCAGCCATTGTAGCAGCCGCACCACTAACAACGATGAGGCCGACAACCCATAAATCGCCTGAACCACTCCCAGATTATCACAGTGGAACCGAACCTTTTTGTTCCAAAAAACTTCTCCCTACAACAAAACTGCCACCACTATGGGAAAAAGCTCCAACAATGCTAAATTTTTAACCCAGCCTTTTTCCACCCAACTATCTGGACATACCCCAGCACACCACTGACCCCCGCAGTAAACCCCAAAACCTCCACTCCCCGCCGCGTCCGAAAATGACTCAAAATCAAAAGAGTTCACCACATCACCCATGAATAGCGAGCGACCATTGTAATTTTCCAAAAATTAACTCCACACTTTCAAGTCCGCTCTCAATTTCTTTCCCAAACAAATGTAGTGATGTGGCGAGACCACCCCTTGCCATCGCCCCCGCTAACCGTCTTCTAAATACCCTCACCATGGGCATAATCCGGCACACAAAATTTAGTTTTCCCAGAAGTGACTGAAGCTCACGCAACTTTAACTTTTTTAACCGACTTGCCCTCGCTACTTCCCCCTTTAAATCCGCCAACTTGTCCATAGGCAATCTACATTCCATCTTAATTATGTCAATCACTATTCCTAAAAAAACTTAACTCAGTAACCGGCCCTACCGTCTTATCCTTTGCCAATGGGACCTCAAACGCCCCAAACAGCATACCCAAAGTGTGTAACAACAGTGCACACACCCTAGAATCCGGGGGACCAATACAAAGGAAATCGTCCAAGTAGTGAATGATGGATTCACAACCTGACCAATCCACCACCACCCATTCCAGAAATGAGCTAAACACCTCAAAGTACGTGCAAGACAGAGAACAACCCATTGGTAAACACCGATCTACAAAATATCCCCCGTCCCAAAAACACCCCAGCAGATGTAAACAATCGGGATGCACTGGCAGTAACCTAAACGCCGCCGCAATATCAGTCTTTGCTAGCAACGCCCCTTTTCCAATCTTCTTAACCTACGCAACTGCCACGTCTTTGGAAAAGACAGATGATGAATAAGCCAAAACGTATTCATCTCCTACTTTGGAACTACCTCCGAAAGGGACATCCGCAAATTCCCTAATGGCGGGTCCAAAAACGGGCCCGCCATTCTGCCTAGCATGACTTCTTTGTTAAGTTTCTCTGCCACTACCTTCAGATGCTCCGTAGCCGACCTCAAATTCTTTTTTAACAACATCGCCTCTCCCGACACTAACAGAATTTTAAAACCAACTGAAAACCCCTCCCGTAACAAAGCCTCCCTATCCGGATATCTATCTAGAAACGGCTCCATCTTTTCCAGACGGACCAGCGTCTCCCCCTTTGCTATTGACGTCCCCCCCTTTTCTGTCTATTACCCCTAAAGCACAGCGCAGCTCCATGAGACCACCGCAAACGGAGCATTCGTGCTCTAAATTTACAGTTCCCGTCATTAAATACGAAGCACAATCCCTTAGCTGAGGCTGCTGCGACGTTTGCCCCCCCGCCTCCTGATTCCCCCCGAAAGGACTGGCCCGGCCTAACAGGCACAGTCTCCTTCAACCACAAAGCTATATCCTTATGGTCCCACCTCATTTCTGGACGCACCGCCTTCCGCTGCGGAACTGTTCATCGTAACGCAACCATGCTATACCCCCATACACCCTATACGCCTCGCCAATTGCGTCCAAATAACAGAACAGAGCCGAACAGCACTCTGGCGTTTTGTCCCCTATCACGCTTGCCAATATCGCAAACGCCTGCAAACAATTTGTGAAGGTTTGTGGTATCAACCGATATCTCCGCTTCTCTTCCTCCTCCTTCTTCCCCTCTTCCCTCCGTACCCTATCCAGATTAAACGTATCCAACGGGAGCAAGGAAAAAATCTCCACGTATTCCCCTTTCCAAATCCGCTCCCTCACCTCCTGCTTTAAATGCGCCCCCAACGGGCCCTCAAAGCAAACATAAACCTCCCCTCCCAGCTGCACTGTTTCCTCCTCCGCCTCATCCCCCGCCTGCGTTTGTACCGACGCCACCGTGGACCCTATCCCTAATCTGCCTCCCCCACCATGCCAGATCCTCCTGGGGGCCCCAACACCCCCAAAGCCGGCAATGGGGACTCCCCCCCATGCCCCAGCCCATTAACTGCCCTAATAATTGCCCTAGGCCCCTGCCCAAATCCAACGGGGCCCCCCCACCACCCCCAGTACCTGCCGCTAACTGCACTAAAAGTCCCCACGAGGTCTCACCTGGCTACCTGGGTGCTGTGACCCCATCAGCCGAAGATCCAGAATCCAGTTGACCATTCCTCTGCGATGACCCTCTGGCTTCAGACGCTGCATGTCAATCCAGTCAAGCCAAGGACGTTAGATCTGCTCTTCTCCCGGGCTTGCTCAGAGGGGGCGGAGCTTACTCCCTGCTGCAGTCTGGATGATGGCGATGGGGGCCTGCTGCACGCCACTGTAAGGGTCAGCCCCAAGAAACACCAATTTGCATCGCGCTGTATTGCTAATGATAAGGTTTCACACAGACTGTGATATCTTCCTCCGGCCACAAGAGGCCATTGTGTCGCTGAGTAAGAAGGAAATGAAAGTTGTTGCTTCCAGAGGATGTAGGAGGAGTTGAAGTTCCCGGGCAGAGAGAGCTGGAGGCTGCCTGCTTGCTGAGGTGTAAAGTCTGCTGTTGTGGGACAGAGCTACAGGGACTATAAAGTGATTTTTCCTGGCTGCTGTGGGACAGATCAACAGAGACTGCAAAGTGTGTTCCAGAGGAGCAAAGTGTTCAATTCAGAGACCTATGACAGGATGGGTTACTCCTGTCAGAGCTAGACTATGTGGATTCCTGCACCTGAAATTTAGAGAGAGAGAGAGAGAGAGAGGGGAAAATACCGCTCGGGGACAAGCAAGCGACCGGATCAGTCAGACTGCATCTGCCTTCACGTGCCAGACCAAGACAAGCAGCTGCCTGCAGAACTGTGAGTGTGCAGCGGTGCCAATCTTTGGTAGGACATAGAGTAGGAGATTTAGTCAGTGCGTTTTAGAAACGTGCCCTGGTAGCAGGGACAGACAGGAGAATATTAGAGTAGAGAAGCTTACATTTTCTTATGTGTTTGCTGTTTAGAGCGCATGTTTTTTTTAATGCAAAGTTCAGTTATCTTTACTGTAAATTTCTGTCATTTGCCGATTGCTCCTCTGGGGCATCGTCACAATACTGTTAATCCGATTTTACGGCCGTTACATTTTGCCCTTTAATAAAGCCGGTATCTGCTTCAGCCTCCTTGTCTGCTGTACTGTATTTGAACCCTGCCCTGCGGTCTTTTCCTCCCCTGACCGCTACACCACCACCGGACTCGCAGCAGCCCCATTCCTCCCAACAACCTGCTCATGCTGGGGGGCACCTTCCTCCCCCAGTCCTGGAAAGGTGCCCGCCGTACCTGGTCCTGCTCCCATTCTGCTCCTCACAGAAGACTGAGGTGACCGGGCACGGCCACCTGGTAGGCTCGGCCAACATGCCGGATTCCTCCCATGCTGAGGGGTATGGGAGGAAGCTGTCCCCGCTGACCCCCGGCATGGAGAGTCCCTGGAGAGGCTCCGTATACAGGGGGGTTGGGAAGTCTGAGGGCTGTAGCGCACCGGCGGCCTGGCCCGCCGCGGCCGGATCGCAATGGGCTGAGGCGAAGCTGGTGCCTCAGCCGCCCCCCGAAGCATCTGTTGCACCCGCTCCTGGATCCAGCTGGCACCGCAAACCTCCACTGCCTCCCTCAGCTGTCTAATAGTCTCCTCAAGCTGCGCCATCTCACAGGTAAAGCCTGCACTACCTTGCGTGTCTGAGCTCATTTCAAAGATACCTAAAATGGCCCCTTTCTTCTCCTGGCCTTAACCATTTAACCCCTTACCCACTCCCCCTAAACTCAAAACGGCCAATCCCTACACCCCAGAGTCTCCTTAAAGCCACCACCCCTCTATCCACCTAGCCTATCTCTGTCCCCCGGGGTCTCCCTGAACCAAACCCACTGTCATGATGGCCTTCCCTCAAATATATCCGGGACAAGTATATCCTTGGCTGATCCCATTTGTATGTACATATTAAGCATCCATGCATTGATGTGCTAAATATATGTACAAACATAGGGCATTTAGTCGTGCTACATGCCCAATCTTAAAGGCGTTATCCCATAACTAATGTAAAAAATTTGAATCAGACATGACATTTTCTTTCTAACAAAGCTAGAACCACCCCTGTACCTCACATGGATCCAGAGATCTCCACATTCATTGCTCTGCTAGATTTATATCAAGCTGGCAGCTCAAGGGGAGTGTCCTCTCTGCTGCAGCTCAGGGGGCGTGTCTCAGCTCTTCCTATCACAGCTCAGGAGGCAGTTGAGGGATGAAACTGAGCATGTGCGGCCATCTCAGTGAGCAGGTCAAAGAAATAAGAAAAAAAATAAAAATGCAGGTGGGGCTATATAGATACATTTCAGTGAATAACTCAGAGGCTATGCTAAAAATTTTAATTACATGCAATTACTAAAGCATTCAGATCCAGGTGCTGATTTGAAAACTGTAGAATATTTTTCGTGGGGCAACCCCTTTAACCAAGCCATCTGTCAAATGACATTCTTTTGAGAGCCCTGGCAACATGAATATATCTACTGTTGCCTGGCAACATACTGATGGCACGCCCCTATACATGGCCCTGACCAGTGACATGCACTGTATAGCATGCCATACACGCATTACCATTACTATGATCCCAACAGGAAGTGACGCTGCCCAACGTGGCTGTCATCTCCATGGTAATAGGAAGTGATGCGCCCTTAACCGACACTTGCACACATGCAGCCCGAAGACGCAAATGCCATATTTGCGGCGTGCGCGAGACAACACAAGTCACTATGACCACCATACACTTACTGAGAGAGACACGGCCTCTACTTGCACAGGCACATTCACTTCCACAGGACACCAACTACCACGTGTGTTACGATCCTCCTCCCTGGCTCTTCTGCTTCTTCTGGACCTTCGCATACACCATTAGCGACCACATCCACTTCCGTGTCCTAGCGCAGCGTACAAATGTCCTTACCCCAGGCATTTGAACGCAAGCGTAAATACCCAGCCACCCACCCACAGGCCATAGCACTAAATGCGCAGCTTTCCAAATTACTGGCCCTGAAAATGTTGCTATTTAGGCTTGTGGACACTGAGGACTTACGCAGCCTGATGTCGGCGGCCGCCCCGAGTTACGCAGTACCCAGCCGCCACTATTTTTTAAGGAGTGCCGTGCCCGTCTTACACCAAGATGTGTCCCGTGACATCACACGTGCCCTGACCAACGCAGTTACTGGGAAGGTCCACTTAACCACAGACACATAGACAAGTGCATTCGGCCAGGGACGCTACATTTCCCTGATGGCACACCGGGTGAATGTTGTGGAGGCCGGGAATGAGTCATACCCTGGGATGGCACAGGTGCTACCGACGCCAAGGATTGCGGGCCCTGCGTCGGCCCTGCGTCGATCAGAGTTTCCGCCAGCAGCTACGTTAGTGGCTCCAACCCCCACTTCTCCTCCTCTGCCTCCACTTCCACCTCCGAATTATCCGCGTGCAGCACCAGTCAGCCATCAGTTGGTAGCTGGAAACAGTGTAGTACTGCAGTGGGGAAGCGTCAACAGGCCGTGCTGAAGCTGATATGCTTAGGGGACAAACAGCACACCGCCGCAGAGCTGTGGCAGGGAATAAGAGACCAGACTGAGCTGTGGCTCTCGCCACTCAACCTAGAACCAGGCATGGTTGTGTCTGATAATGGCTGTAACTTGGTGGCGGCTTTGGAGCTCGGCAAGCTCACACACATCCCATGCCTAGCCCACGTCTTAAACTTAGTGGTTCAGTAGTTTCTCAAAACCTACCCCAATTTGCCTGAGCTACTGGTGAAGGTGCGCCGCGTGTGGGCACATTTCCGAAAGTCACCGACAGTTTCAGCCGGTCTGTCAATGCTGCAGCAGCGCTTGAAATTGCCAGCTCACCAGCTGTTGTGCGGTGTGAGCATGCGCTGGAACTCCACGTTCCACATGTTGGCCAGGCATTGTGAGCAGCAGAGGGCAGTTGTGGAATACCAGCTGCAACATGGTCGTCGCCTTTCCAGTCAGCTTCTGCTATTCACAAGCAAGAAGTGGGCATGGATGTCTGTGTAGCTGGCCAGCTAGGACCTGTCCTAGGTTGCTAGTATAGCTTATATGTGTATACAGCTAGACCTGCTAACAACCTTAATACAGTTCCTATGTTTATGTGTTAAAGACAAAAGCAGAGTTATTTACTGTGACATCATGTTTTGGATGTGATATAACTTTTATATTTTGTGTTTACAGAAGCATAATATGATAATATAAGATAATATGCCTTTAAGATTCATTTTGTAATGTAAGGTAAGCTCAGTGACACAGCAGAAACAACAGAAAACATACTGTTAATCTGTTGTTGCTGGGCAGACGTCTAGACCAATCATAGCCAGCTTCTCGCACAGCAAGAGTTTTCACCAATCACAGCTAGCCTCACACACAGGAGCTGCTAAAATCATTATTCGCCAGAGACAGGAGCTGAATAGCTGTGTTTTTATGGAAGCAGAGAGGCCAAAATAGTTCCACCAAATCCAAATTGCAAGCTACAAATTCAATTGCAAACTACAAAGTTCACAATCCAAATTCAAATTCCATATTGCAATCCAAATTGCATACAACCATACCAGATAATACTCATCCAATCTGCAAATAGTTACTGCATTTGGTGTGCTCTTTAAACCTACTGTTTCCATAGAAGGGCGCTAGAGGAATTACAGAGTAATAGACAGTCTGGTTAGACTGAAAGTCAGAGATATCCTTCTAATGCCACAGCGCAAAAGGCACTTAGAAGTGCTGCGCCTCCCACAGTCTGACCTCTGTGAGGTTTTAAGAAACTTTTAAGAATCAACACAGATGGTGAGCCGCGATAACACTATTATCAGCGTAACCATCCCACTTCTGTGTCTACTCAAATGCTCGCTGCTCACAATTAAGGATGACTTTTTGCATGTGGAAAAGGTGGAAATGGTGGAAGACATTACACAGGGTGATAGCCAGACCACCCTCAGTTCGTCTTCTCAGCGCAAATCTGATGATGAAGAGGAGCAGGAGAAGGTTGCCTCCGCTACAGAGGGTAGTACCCATGGAAGTTTAATTCCATCTGTACAGCGTTGGTGGGCAGAAGAGGAGGAAGAGGATGAGGAGATTGAGAGAGATCCTCCTGATGACGACAGCGAAGTCTTTCCTGTTGGTACTCTGGCACACATGGCTAACTTCATGTTAGGCTGCCTTTCCCGCGACCCACGCATTATACTTATTTTAGATAACATGGATTACTGGTTGTTCACCCTTCTTGACCCCTGCTACAATAAGGGCTTCTTATCTCTCATTCCTCTGGTGGAGAGGATGAGCAAAACGATGCAATACTAGAAGATCCTTGTTGAAAAATTGCTCCAAAAATTTCCATCCGACAACGCTGGCGGCAGAGTCCGTAGTTCCTTGGCCAACCAAGGAGGGGAGACAAGGGGAACAGACAGCAGTTCCAACAGAGGCAGGTCAACACTCTCCAAAGCCTGAGACAGTTTCATGACACCCCGCCAGCACCCTCACCCTGATGCGCGGCCTAGTGTCACAAGGAGGGAAACATTTTGGAAGATGGTGAAGGAGTACATAGCAGACCGTGTCAGCGTCCTCAATGATCCCTCAGTGCTACTGGGTGTCCAAGCTGGACACGTGGCACGAACTGCCACTCTACGCCTTGGAGGTGCTGGCCTGCCCTGCCGCCAGCGTTTTGTCTGAGCGGGTATTTAGTGCAGCTGGTGGCATTATAACAGATAAGAGTATCCTCCTGTCAACTGAAAATGCTGACAGGTTGACTCTTATAAAAATGAACAAGGCCTAGATTGACCATGACTTCTTGACTTCACCAGAGGAAAGCTGATGAACATAAAGGCACTTTAAATATGTTGTTTATATTGTACTGAATACACTGTATTCCCATGCACCCCTTCCACCATAAACAAGGGTATATGGTTGAGTCTTCCTTTTCTCATCCTCCTCCTCCTCTTCCATCATATCAACATGCTTATTCGTCGCATATAATGCCCTCGCATATATGCCCTTAGCATATAATGTTTTACAGGGTCAGCTCACCAACAGACCCTCGCATATAATTTTTTGGAGGGTCAGCTCACCAGCAGGCCCTCACATATAATTTTTTAGAGGGTCAGCTCACCAGCAGGCCTTCGCCTACATTCTTTTACAAGGTCAGCTCACCTGAAGGCCCTTGCATATAATGTTTTAGAGGGTCAGCTCACCTGCAGGCCCTCACCTACAACCTTTTAGAGGGTCAGCTCACTAGCAGGCCCTCACCTACAATCTTTTACAGGGTCAGCTCACCAGCAGGCCCGCACCTAAAATCTTTTACAGGGTCAGCTCACCAGCAGGCCCTCGCATATAATGTTTTACAGGGTTAGCTCACCAGCAGGCCTTCACCTACAATCTTTTACAGGGTCAGTTCACCTACAGGCCCTCGCATATAATGTTTTAGAGGGTCAGCTCACCTGCAGGCCCTCACCTACAACCTTTTAGAGGGTCAGCTCACCTGCAGGCCCTCACCTACAATCTTTTACAGGGTCAGCTCACCTGCAGGCGTGCACCTAAAATCTTTTACAAGGTCAGTTTACCAGCAGGCCCGCACCTAAAATCTTTTACAGGGTCATCTCACCAGCAGGCCCTCGCATTTAATGTTTTACAGGGTTAGCTCACTAGTAGGCCCTCGCATATAATTTTTTACAGGGTCAGCTCACCAGCAGGCCCTCACCTACAATCTTTTACAGGGTCAGCTCACCTGAAGGCCCTTGCATATAATGTTTTAGAAGGTCAGCTCACCTACAGGCCCTCACCTACAATCTTTTACAGGATCAGCTCATCTGTAGGCCCGCACCTAAAATATTTTACAGGGTCAGATCACCAGAAGGCCCGCACCTAAAATCTTTTAAAGTGTCAGCTCACCTGCAAGCCCGCACCTAAAATCTTTAACAAAGGTCAACTCACTAGCAGGCTCTCGCCTCTAAGGTTTTAGAGGGTCAGCTCAGCAGCAGGCCCTCGCCCCTCATGTTTTGGATGGTCAGATCAGCAAACCCTTGCTCCAAATGTTTTTGAGGGTCACCAGCAGGCCACCAATCATAATTTTTCAAGGGTGTGTATGATGCCCTCCTTTATGTGTAACAAAGGGTGTATTGTAGTACCGATTCCTTGTAATTTCTGGCAGCCCTTTCACTTAGTGCATAGGCTTCATGAGTGTAGGAGTCGCACTACATGAACAATTGTACCACAATGTGAATGAGGCCCTCCTTTATGTTATATACAGGTTGTATCGGAGTGCCTCTTGCTTGTAATTTATGGCAGAACTTGCACTTTATATACAATTAAATATACAGGATAGAATGTTAACTATTTTTCCTCTAAAATATAGCTTGTATGTTTATGCAGCTGGACCTGCCAATAACCTTAATACAGTTCCTATGTTTATGTGCTAGAGACAAAAGCAGAGTTATTTACAATGACTTCATGTTTTTTGTGTCATATAACTGTTACATATTGTGTTCACAGAAGCAGAAACGATAATTTGCCTTTAAGATTCATTATATAATTTAAGGTAAGCTCAATGACACAGCAGAAACAACAGAAAGCATAGAGTTAATCTGTTGTTGCTGGGCAGGAGTCTAGACCAATCACAGCCAGCCTCTCACACAGCAAGAGTTTTTATCAATCACAGCCAGCCTCACACACAGCCTGTGCGGGGAATTCCCCCTAGCAGGAGCTGCTAGAATCATTCTACACCAGAGGAGAGGAGCTAAACAGACATTCACTACACTGAGAGCTGTGTTTTATGGAAGCAGAGAGGCCAAAATAGGTATTTAAAACAGTTATATGATGTTCCTACTGTTAATATAGTGATTAGAACTGTATACTGAACCAGTTATATGTGTGTTTACTTACAGTTCCACCAAATTGCAAGTATACAATTGCAAATTGCATCCAATTGCAAACTACAAAGTTCACAATCCAAATTCAAATTCCATATTGCAATCCAAATTGCATACAACCATACCAGATCATACTCAACCAATCTGCAAATAGTTACTGCTAACTGCATACTGCAAATTGCGACCAAATTCAGCAAGTGAACTATTAGTTAGACCTCAGATATACCTCTCAGAGAGATCATAAAGTGCTTAAATAACTTAAAGTGAGAGTACAGATACTGAAGAGAGAAATATATCCACCATTTTATGTTGAATGACAAGATTAAACAGTTGGACCACCATCTTATGCATACCGCCATTTTGTGATATCTTTTCAACACGTGTTTTGTACATGGACTATCTGCTGCGGAGGCGGCAGTGTTATATGAAGAAAAGTTGAAGTTAATAAAGAAGTTATTTCAAGCATTTGGTGTGCTCTTTAAACCTACTGTTTCCATAAAACGGCGCTAGAGGAATTGCAGAGTAATAGAGAGTCTGGTTAGACTAAAAAGTCAGAGATACCAAAATTCTTCTAATGCAACAGTGCAAAAGGCACTTCATAGTGCTGCGCCTGCCACATCACGATGTATTCGGCCAGAGCACCCGAGCACTTTGGTGCTCGATCAACACTAGTCAGCCCCTTTCTAAGGGGGAACATGATCGATAATGCGAAAACGTAATTGATGCTTACTATGTTTCAAATCAGTAAAGTGTTTGGACACAGGTAGATCCAATTATCTTTTCCGGATAGTATTTCTGTGCTGATATAGCCGAGTTCTAGGATATGTGAACCGTTCCCCTTTAAAAAGTACCTGTTGTCTTTACTACAGAAGCCGAAACGTTGCATCCTGCATCGGTGAATAAACTCTGTTGATTATTTTTCTATTTGAGACTGCTGCCTGTTTTCATCTTCAGTAACAAGTCTAGCTATGTACCACTACACTGCCCACAACAAGCCCCTCTATATACCACTACACTTCCAGTGCTGCAGTATTATTTCTACTGTTGAGATTTAATGTACTGTACCTGGGGCTCCTGGCCACTTAATGAACTGTTGGAATTGCTCCACTGACCCATTAATGCTGCTACTTTTTTTACATTTTTGGTTTAGATAGCCTTGTCACCGATGGTGCAGTGGTGTATCAATAGGCTTGTCTCTGTTAATAGAGTAGTATATATGGCCTTGAGTGTAGTGGTGGAGAAGTATATATGGCCTTTTGTGTAATAGTGAAGCAGTATATATGGCCTTGTGTGTAGTGATCAAGTATTATATATGGCCTTGAGTGTAGCGGTGAAGTAGCATATGTAGTCTTCAGTGTAGTGGTGGAGAAGTATCTATGGCCTTTTGTGTAGTAGTGAAGTAGTATATATGGCCTTTTGTGTAATAGTGAAGTATTATATATTGCCTAGAGTGTAGTGGTGAAGTAGTATATATGGCCTTGTGTGCAGTGATGAAGTATTATATATGGCCTTGAGTGTAGCTGTGAAGTAGTATATATGGCTTTGTGTGTAGTGGTGAAGTACTGTAGTATAAATGGCCTTGAGTGTAGCGGTGAAGTAGCATATGTAGTTTTGAGTGTAGTGGTGGAGAGGTATATATGGCCTTTTGTGTAGTAGTGAAGTAGTATATATGGCCTTTTGTGTAGTAGTGAAGTAGTATATATGGCCTTGAGTGTAGTGGTGGAGTAGTATATATGACCTTGTGTGTAGTGATGAAGTAGTATATATAGCCTTGAGTGTAGTGGTGGAGTAGTATATATGGCCTTGTGCGTTGTGGTGAAGTAGTACTTAGATAGCCTTGTCCCTAGTAGTTAAATAATGTATAGATGACTATGTCCCAGGTAGGGGAGCGATATATAGATGATCTTTTCCCTGGTCGTCGAATAGTACTTAGATGGCCTCATCCCTTGCAGTGAAATGATATATAGTTGACCTTGTCCCAGGATGTGGACATGGTAATTAGCATCGGACTGAAGTTCCTTGCAGACACCAGAGAAAATTTTTGTGCATATAGGACATGTGATCATTATTCCACAGTAATTTTTGTTATCATTTAATAGGATATCTGGTTCAGATACAAGTTGTAAAGAACCCCTGTGCAAAAAACGTATGTGAGCTCCTTGTTATGCAGCAGTAAAATCTATGACACTACAGTAGCTAACAGTACTGTACTGTACATGTAATGAAATATACATTGGGAAGCATTGGTGTTTTCTTGATTAGATGGTGCAGCTGCACAGACTGCCCATAAGGTGTATCCAGTTAGTTCAGGTTGAGCTTTTGGTGCCTTGTATTAAGTGTTTGGTATTGAGTCCAAGCTTGGGCCCACCGGAGGATCATCTGGTACTATGGTGGGCCGGTCCGACCCTGATGGTAAGTAGGTGGAAGATGATACATACAGTAGATAGATTTGTCCCAGATGGTGCAGTAGTATATGGGATAGATTTGTCCCAGGATCTAGGCATGGTAGGTTTGTTCTCTGGTGGTAGAATGACCCTTATATAAACTTGTCCCTGGTGGTGTAGTAGTATATTGATATACTTGTTTCCAGGGGTAGAATGATACATAAGTAGATTTGTCCCTGGTGGTGAAGTGGTACATAGATTGACTGGTGGTAGAATGATACATAGACTAATCCCTGATTTTGTAGTAACAGGTCAATGGCCTTTTTTCTGGTGGTGGTGAGACACATAGATAGCATTATCCTTCATGGTACTGATGGTATAGTGCTATATAGATAGACTTGTCCCTTGCTGGTAGAATGATACATAGTTAGACAAATCCCTGGCGGTGTAGTGGTAGGTTAACGGGCTTGCTTCTGGTAGTGAAGAGATACAGAGGTATCATTGTTCTTAGTGGTGTAGTCAGGGATGGACTGGGACAATAAAGTGGCCCTGGACTTCAGCCAGACCGGCCCACTTTATTTTTCCCAAACACACTCAAAAAAGGGGTTATGTCTCTTCAGCAAGTGGCATTTATCTTGTAGAGAAAGTTAATACAAGGCACTTACTAATGTATTGTGATTGTCCATATTGCTTCCTTTGCTGGCGGGAGTCATTTTTCCATCACATTATGCACTGCTCGTTTCCATGGTTTTGACCACCCTGTAATCCAGCAGCGGTGGTCATGCTTGCACACTATAGGAGTAGCCGGGATTGTGGGAGTGCACATAGTTTGGTGCTTTTTTCGACCACCAATGCTGGATTACAGGGAGGTCGTAACCATGATGACGAGCCATGTATAATGTGCTGGGAGACATTTTGTCTCTATGGCACTATCTGCCCTAATAGTGATACAGTGCCCACATAGAGCACGATAGTGCCCTCCTATTCACAGAAAATAGCGCATTTGTACCCATATAGTACCTACCTAGGTGCATAGAAATTGCCATACTTTGGCTCTATGTCGGCACTGTATGACTGTGGCCAAAGTACTGTAGGTTTTCACTTTAGGTAGGTACTGTATGGCACCATAAGCAAGAAATACACCATTTATCTGTGCATAACATGGCGCTATCTGAGCACTGTATGACCGTGGGAAGACCTGGGCATACTATGCTCAGATAAGTTGTGTATTTAGTGTCTACAGTGCCCACAAAGTGCCATATCATACCTACCTAGAGCTAAAACGTGGGCAGAAAGTGCCATACTTTGCCTATAATTATACTCTGTCTACACAAGTATGGCGCTTTCCGAGTATGGGTTCTATATGGCACTATGTGGGCACGACAGGCACTAAATGCGCCATTTATCTGTGGATAGTATGGCACTATCTGCCCACAATCATACAGTGCCCACATAGAACCAAATATCGCCGTACCCACACTATTATATGGCAGTGCCCAGAGCGCCATATGTTGACTATGTGGGCAGATAGTGCCCTACTATGCCCAGATAAATAGTGCCCTTAGTGACTGCAGTGCCACACTGTACCCACCTAGAGCCAATCTGTGCACAGAAAGTGCCATACTTTGTCCACAGTGACAAAGTGCCCTTTCTGTGCACAGTCTGGCTCCAGGTAGGTATTCTACTACACGTGGGGGCACAGCGCTCATCTCTTTAGTAAAGAGTCTTTACTACCTTACATTCAGCTCCCGCCTCCAGCCTCCAGTAACAAGTGCGGGCGGCAGCGCTCACTCACTGACGTCACGCGCCTGCGCCGCCTAGTGGGAGGAGCAGGCGTGTGACGTCAGTGAGTGAGCGCCGCCCCCACACTGCCTGCTGTTACTGGAGCTTTACCCCCCTGATGGCGGCCCTGGCCGGCCCATAATTCGATCGGCCCACCGGGATTCTCCCGGTACTCCCGATGGCCAGTCCATCGCTGGGTGTAGTGGTATAAAGATAGACTTTTCCCCTGGTGGTAGAATTATACATGGATAAACTAATCCCTGGTGGTGTAGTGGTACCTCAATGGCCTTTTTTCTGGTGGTAGACAGATACAGAGATAGCATTGTTTCTGATGATGGAATTATAACATTATTGCCGAGTCTTGGTGCTGGGGAAAACTATAGTTAGCATGCTAAAGTTTGATGTCAACATTTTCTGAATATACTGTACATTTTCAGCTATCTCCTGGTCTTGATGGGACATTGTCAACCTGTATGTGAATATTCTATGTATTTTCTTTAATAATTATTTTTGGATATATTTTTCGAAGTCACTCTATGTCTACTAGTTCATGTCCAGTGTATTTAACCTTCTCTCTGTTTGGACTTTTAGCAAGGCAGTCAGACCATGATTTAGACCAGAGAGAATTGAGAGGTAGTGACTGAATTACAGCATCACATTTCCCTATGCTCTCCGAGTAGTGTGGTTGTTCTGGGCTTCTCACATTATACTGATCAATGTACTGCTCCTCTGGTTGCATCTTTTCTAGGCCTATCAAGAGCATAATAGAGATGTCATACTGTCAGTCATTTCAGTCCTCCTCCTCCTATTCTAATGAGGATTACCTAGCAGATAACTCCTTCCCTGTGCAGTTAAGTCTTAATCTGAGATTAGTTAGCTCTCGATTTAAGAACTTTTATCTGTCTGAGAGTACTCTTTACATTTAATTTATAATGGCATAGTAAAGCTGAAATCTGAAATAGAAAAACAGCCAAAAATTCTAAGGATATTTGTGGTCAAGGCTCCGGGGGGAGTGTTGAGAAGAGGGTGTGGAACTGGACACGGTAGGACCTAACTTGGCTAGTGGTGTGCCTTTAGCCACGTGACGCGGGTAGCCAAAAAAGGGGGCTAACCCAGGGAGACTGAGCTGCAGTGAGGCTGGAAAAGAGGGAGGGTCGGGTGGGGCACTGCGCGATGCCGACACCAGAGGGAGGGCGTGCGCCGGCTAAATACCCTATGCCCCTCCCACAAATGCAGGCTGGGAATCCAGCCTGCTATACTTGTGGTCAAGGCTCCGGGGGGAGTGTTGAGAAGAGGGTGTGGAACTGGACACGGTAGGACCTAACTTGGCTAGTGGTGTGCCTTTAGCCACGTGACGCGGGTAGCCAAAAAAGGGGGCAAAACATGAATTTTAGGCAGTTTATTATTTGGAGATTACAAAACCAAACTGGAAAAAGCTTTGGCAATCTCGACCCGTGGATGAGGGATGTAGCGGGAAAAACAGGAAGATTGCCATCGTCCCATCTTCCGTATGACGTGAGCGGGGACGCCATGTTTGGAGGCTGCCGATGCGGCCCCGATTCGAAAGGAGTGTCCGGAAATGGAAGCAGCGTGGAACCCCAGACCCGAAACTATGGAACGGATGTGCCTGATGAACTGCGCGGATGTCAGTGACAGTACGGGAAATGGCAGTAGGGGGCTATCGGGAGTTCTGTCATGGAGAGTGGAGAGCAGCTGATTGAACACGGACACGGGGCACCAAGGATTGAACGAATTGAAGTATTCGATCTGTACCGGTGGACCGACTTGGGAGGTTTTGGAGGAAGGTAGAGAGAAGGTGAAGTGGTCTAAACTACGGAGGAGCTGACTGATAGCTGGCCATGGATTCCGGGCTGAGGTGCAGCAGAATTCCCCTGGCCTGAGAAACCCATAGAAGCTGAGGTAGAGAGCGGCTTTGAGGATCAAACTTCTGAAAGGGCCAAAGGGATTACCGTCTAGGGCGGCAGAAATTTTTTGGAATAAATCCCCTGTGACTGGTTGTCTGGTGGGAATGGAAGGAGAAGAGAGCTTCTGAATGCCTCTCAAAACCGCCTTGACCGCCTGGGAGGAAAAGAAAGAGGTATGACTGGGATGACTGATCATGTGGTGGTGCTGGATGCCCGCTAAATAAAGTCTGATGGTGTTGTGGAACAACCGGAGCTCCTTGTGGCAGTACGCCAGGAAGGCCAGGACGAAGGAGACTCTGTCCCTGTCCCCCCTGGGGTGCAGGAGGGCAAACCGCCTGAAGGTGTTCCACCCCGTTAAATAGTTCCGGGCAGAATTAGCCGAGAGAGACTTGCGGATGAGACCGTGGGCTGCGGAAATGTACTCCTCTAGTCCATGATCAGGGCTTCGAACCCCGGAGGGTTGATCCCGACTCTCCGTGCTCCCGGTATGACCTGGAAAAACAAATTAAAGTTTAAACGGGACAGAGCATCGGCTGCGGTATTTTTCTTGCCCTCTATGTGCCTGCAAATGATGCGGAAGTTGTTTTGAAGGGACAGCCAGGTGAGCCTGCGAACCAGACGCATGACCTTGGGGGAGCTGGACCTACCCCTAGCAAGGATGTCAACAACAGCCTGGTTGTCAGTCATGAAGCACACTGGCCTGTTACTCCATGACTGCCCCCAGACAAGAGCGGCTGCGACGATGGGGTAGACCTCGAGCAGGGGGGAGGACCTGGCAGCCTCCTGGTCTGAGGAGACCTGCGCGGGCCAAGGACCCGCAAACCATTGATCCCCGCAGATGGCCCCGAAACCGAGGGAAGCAGCAGCATCGGAGAACACCAAGGGAGAGGCCTCGTTCCACTGAGGAACGAAGAAGGAGATGCCATTCCAGCTGGACAAAAACAATGACCACATGGCCAGATCCGCCAGCGCGTCGCGTCCGAGGTGGATGAGGGCATGCTGATCTGAGGCTGCTGGGAGGAGTCTGAGCAGGCCGGCGGTGAAAGACCTGCCCTGGGGCATGATCCTGGCGGCAAAGTTGAAGGACCCCAATAAAAACTGGAGTTCCAACTTTGACACCGTGCGGGTGCCCACGAGCCTGGCCACAGAGTCCTTTAACCTGTTTAATTTGTCTAGGGGGAGGCTGGCCTCCATTCTGATTGTGTCCAGGGTGATGCCCAGAAAGGTGATTACCCTGGAGGGGCCCTCGACCTTAGCTGAAGCCACCGGAACGTTCAGACGGCTGAACAGGCTGAGGAGGCTGTCCAACCTGTCCGGGGCGTGTTCGGCCTGCTCGATGAGCAAGAAGTCGTCCAGATAATGGATGACCCTCGGACAGTAGGCATGATTGACCAAGAGCCAATGAAGCGCTTGGGCGAACTGGTCAAAGAGCCAGGGACTGCTCTTTGACCCGAACGTCAAGCGGGTGGCAAAGTAATATTTTGCCCTCCATTTGATGCCGTAGAACTTCCACAGGTGAGGCAGGATAGGCAGCAACTTGAAGGCATCAGCAATGTCCGCTTTTGACAACCAAGCTCCTGCCCCAACCTGTAAAATGAGCTCCACGGCCTCGTCCAGGGACGAGTACTGCATGGAGAACTCGTCCGACGGGACCAGGGAATTTAGGCCGGGGGTGCTGGATGCATGAGGAGCAGACAGGTCATAAATTAATCTTTTTTTATTAGAAGATTTTTTGGACACCAGACCTATGGGGCTGACCCGGTACAGAGGGAAAGGGGATTCTGCAAAAGGACCGATCATGAAGCCCTTCTGCAACTCCGCCTCCAACAGAGAGTCCACCGCCCCGGGATCCGCCAGAGAAGAGAGGAGGTTGGGGCACTCATGAGTGACCTGCGGAAGGGTGACTAGCCCGGTATGGAAACCCTCCGAGAAACCCTGTGTGAGAAACTGGACAAAACTGGGGTCATGATGTTGTTGGAGGAGGGAGAGTAACAGGTCAACGTTGACCCCGCCTAGTCAGGAGCGTTTTGCCGTGCGTTGAGAACAGGAGGACTGAGGATGGGCCCTGAAACAGATGGCGCAGATGTGCAAAGCCTTGCATTTATCATAACTGCAAAAACCCAAGTTGAAGTTGTTACAGATCTGATTCTTTCCTAAGAAGGTGATGGGACGACCGAGTTTGTCCGTGGCGGGGTTGGGTTTCTGCGCCCCTGAGCTGAACGTTGGCCTGGCAGGAGATGGGTTGGTGACATGGGGGCACCAATCAGATGAATGGAGGACTGATTGGCAACCGGCACAGGCTGGGGATTTGTGCCTGCAAAAAATCTCCATGTCCAACACTGCCCAGTTGGTAACATGCTGGTGCTGGAGGAAAGCCGCTGCAGCTTTGGCAGAGAAGGACCGGTGGTACTCATAAAAGGCGGTACCGCCATATCTGTAACCCAACTCGGTGACCTTGTACATGTATGTGTCCAATTCTACCCTGCGGTGGGGATGAATGGAGCACACTATGTCCCGGTACAGGCTGAAGGTCAGCATAAATTCGGGGATGGACAGCTTCTTGTTGAGGCGGACGTCTTTAGACCTCAGCACCACCGACACATCACCGCAGGCGATTGTCCGGTTTTCGACCGTATCATAGGTAGAGATTAGGATGGCGGCCAAATTGATGTCCTTTCCCGCCAGGATATCCCGCCTGATGTTCTCTGATACGAAGAACGCGGGGGCGATGTCGGGAGAGGCCAGACTTGTACCTGGGACGTTGGCCTGGGAATTAGAAGGCACAGCTTCGGGCTCTGGCGGAGGAGGAGGCGTAGCAATCTTGCTCTCGACGGCCTAGAGCCTGGAGTCGATGTGTGACATCGAAGACGCTAGGTTGTTGATGGTCGCATGGAGTTGGGTCAGGGAGAGCTGAATGGTCGACATGGAGACCAGATCATCGGAGGCTCCGGGTGGTTCGGGAGTCCTGGGAGATTCAGGGAAGAGCAGATGATATAGTTCTGCCTTTCTTGCAGATGCCGAGTGGCGGATGCCTTTCTTCTTCAGTTCAGCGATCATCCTGGGGATGGTCCAATGCCTGTAAGACGCACGGCTGGCTGCCTCGGAGACCGCTGACTCAGGGATGGACATTGAGTCCTCAATGTCCGAGACGTGAGACATGTTGCACGAAGAAGACCGGACCCTGTGGGAGGATCTGACGTGAAATGACAACCCCTCGTGCAACCCCAAAAAATATATATATATATATTTTTTTTCCACTTACCTGGAGCCTCAGAAAGTTTAGGATGGAAAATTGTTTGGAAAACCTGGGAGGAATCGAACAAAACTCGGGAATGTCCACGAAGAGAGTGAACTTCACACCCTGCGAATCTGGGATTGGTAAGTGAGGAAGAAATTTTAACTGGTACCTGCGGGGAGAGGTACCCCAACATATGCTGACAAGACGAAACTTACGTGATGATGAACAGGAAGAAAACGAACCCTGAAGGTGGCAGGCCGAAAACGCAAGAAATCCTGAACGATATCAGGCGATGGAATGACAACCTGAAAGAAAACACGAAAACCGAGCGGCCTGAGCGTATCAGGTAGTGAGGAAACATGACCTGGCGTGAACAAGTGAACAAAAACGCCGGGCCCTGAACAAGACCGAGAGCCGAGACGCGTCTGGAAACGAGGCCCCAACTGGCTGCCAGCGTGGAATTGACCAGTGTGGCAGGCAGTGAGGAGACATGACCTGTGCGTGATGGCAATGGCGAGCAACAGGCCCCAAGCGTGACAGATAAAGAAGCCTGAACTGACCGTGATAGGTACACCTATGGGGAAGGAGAAAGATGCAACAGGACAGTAAGAGAGGAAAGTGACGTGGAGTGAGATGGCGACCCCAAGGATGATTCTGAAAAAGATGAAAAAGTCACAAACAGGACTGACCAGACGGGACATGAACCAAACGTAACAGGAGGGAGGACATGATGAAGGCTTGACCAGCAAGAGGACATGACGAGGACCTGAACGTATCAGGCAGAAAAAAACAGAAGCAGAAACCCGAACGTATCAGGCAGACAGACACGAAGACGGAAACCTGAACGTATCAGGCAGACAGTCACGAAGACGGAAACCTGAACGTATCAGGCAGACAGACATGAAAACGGAAACCTGGACGTATCAGGCAAACAGACATGAAGATAGAAACCTGAACGTATCAGGCCGAAGGCACAAAGAACATCCTGAACGTATCAGGCAGGAGGACGTGGAGCCAATCCTGGACATATCGGAAAAGAACTAGAACGGATCAGGTGGGAGGACATAAAGAAAACAAAACCCCGGACGTATCAGGCAACCGGACCTGAACGTATCAGGTGATTGGACAGGCAGTGAGCCTGGACGTATCGGGCGATAGACCCCGAAAGGGAACCTGAACGTATCAGGCGACAGGACATGGAGAGAACCATATTAATGCAAGATAGGAAAAGAAGACCACCTGGACGTCCCTGGAAGGAGAAAACATGGCGGCCAGGTAAATGAAAACAGGTAAATGAAAACAGAACATATCTGAGCGGACAGTTTTTTTTTTTGTTTTTTTTTCAGGGGCGGAACCGCAGCGTGCCTAGCAACCGGCACACGCGGCTGCTCCCGAAACGCCCGGCCGCACAACAAGACCGCGCCGCCCGGCCACGGCATCCCCGCAACGTGCCTGCCCAAAGCTTATTCTGGACTTTTCATGTAACACTACATTGAATACATGTGAGGAGTAAATGCAGTCAAGGAACCGGGAGTGGGCGTGGTATGCCTTCCAAATTGGAGCACAGGGTATGCAGTATATGGGGTTCCCCCTGTGTGCCCCCACGGTGGAGCGCAGGGAAGGTTGGTGATATGGTAGGCTTCCTCATGATTGAAGCGATTTGTGAACGCATCGGGGGAAGTAGTGGAGCTCCGGGAGGTGGGCAGAATTGTACATGCCGATGAGTTCCACCGTGGAACGCATCGGAAAAGTCGTGGAGTAGTGTCCCCGCGTCCCCGACTGCCGCTCTCCCAAGGGCTGAACAAGGAGAAGCAATCAGCCCGGGGGGGGGAGGGGGAGACGTGCGGCACCCCCCGTGATGCGACGCTGGGAGAAATGGCGTGCTGCGGAGGAGACTGGACGTGGGGAACGTGATGCAGGCCAGTTTCGGTGTGCACCTGCGAAAATCTTGCCCCAGCGCTGCCTGAACGAACCGCACCAAAACGTCCCGTCTCCTGCTGCACCGCTCCCCCGCTGGCTGGAGTCAGATGGCGTGGCCAGAGCGCGCGGACAAGCGCAGCAGGAGACGCGTTGGTGGGGGAAGCGGAGCCGGAGGTGGGCGGCCGGAGATGTAGTGCGGCGGCGAAGCAGCACGGAGTAACTTACCACGAAGGACCGCCGCACGGGAGAAGCGCACCGCCGCGGCCTCTGCTTCGTCAATCTAGCCGGAACCGGAAGTCGCACTCGGATGACGTCGCCGTAAAACGAGATGCACTGCGCGATGCCGAGGGAGGGCGTGCGCCGGCTAAATACCCTATGCCCCTCCCACAAATGCAGGCTGGGAATCCAGCCTGCTATACCTGTTTTCTATGCATACCGAGTTTAAAAAATTCCCCATTCTGAAGAAAGTCTAGCTTTAAATTTCCACCTTATGTGAACACTTAAGGTCTTGTAATATTCCCAGGAAGGTCTATGGTGTCAAATATTGTTCATTTCAACAATCTGTACAGCAGATTACCAAACTTGCTTTTGGTCATTATTGTGAGCCCCTTGGCTACCACACTGGTCAAGAACATGAGTGGAAGGGTAAATCGTCTGTAATTTTTTTGCCTAGTTTTTTTATTTTATCTTTTCCTTTCACCATTAGAACACTATGTAAAAGGGAAATCTAAATCCCAGTAACCCAAGCCGGGATTTCTGGGATTTAGATTTCCCTTTTACATAGTGTTCTAATAGCCAGCCTTATGTCACGATGAGTGACATACGGTGGTAAACCTCCAAAGCCCCATAGCAAAGATTAAAGTTGGCCCATCTAATGATGCTGGTTTTACCCACTCAGGAAATGTAAGCTTAGTGTTCATTCCCCCTCCACACTCTATCCATGACCCTTGGGCCAATTTTCCCTCCCCTCCCTCACTAACAACGCACTTTTAATGGACTGGGGAGAAAAGCAGCACTGTGGATGGAACCAACCAGAATTGGGCCCTTCTACCAAAGAGCCCCAGATCAGTCATATGGTCTGTCTTTATGGTATGTACACCTTTTACATGTCCAATGGCCCACCTTCTCAGAATCTGTATGTACAATTTATAGCAAAAGAAGGAAGCAGTAGACTAGTGCACAGCACTAAAATATGAAGGTCTGCAACCTAGGAAAAATGGCTGACCACAAGCCAACATGTGGTCATTTATCTGAAGATCTACATAATCAGGAAACACCAACAGTAAAAAGTAACGGCCTGAAATTATTCTTAGCAACGTAAGTGACCACACCAGAAGAGAACTATTTAATGGTTTGTGGTCCTGGCTACGGTGGGAGCAGAGTGGACAACTGAGTTGGGGAGGGGTGACTGATTGTCAACTATCAATGGCTGAGGTGTGCCGGAAGCCATGGCCGTGTGCGAGCTAAATGAGGGGCAAGCCTGATGGTGAGAGAGGTGAAAAAAGGGGAAGGGTGGGAGGGGTAGAGCGCGGCGTCCATGATGGGAGAGCGAGGCGGCGCTATATAGGTCTCCTTCGCCCCTCCCACAAACACAGGCTGATCTTCAGCCTTACTACTTGTGGTCCTGGCTACGGTGGGAGCAGAGTGGACAACTGAGTTGGGGAGGGGTGACTGATTGTCAACTATCAATGGCTGAGGTGTGCCGGAAGCCATGGCCGCGTGCGAGCTAAATGAGGGGCAAAAATCAATCGGGTAGGAAAGATTAATGCGGAACTCATAAAGCTAAGCTGGTGAAGGCTCCGGCAATCTCAACCTGCGGGTTCGGAACGCAGTGCGCGAAACAGAAAGACTGCCATCCGCCCATCTCCTGGATGACGTGCGCTGGGACCCCATGACTTGACGCTGCGGATGCCGCCCCTATGTGGAATGAATGTCCCGAAATGGCCTTGGCATCGAACCCTAGTCCGGAAGCTAAGATTCTGATGTGGTGAACGAACTGTGACGCCGTGAGATGTTTGGAGTTGAAAGGGAAAAGAGGGCTGCCCGGCGCGGGATCTTTTGCAGTGGCGAATAGCTTTTGAACACGGCAACCGGGCACCAGTCATTGAAGGTCTGGTAGCAGCGAATTTTGACTGGCGGTCCCACTTGAGAAGTTTTGGTGAAGTGGAGTGATAGGGTGCAATGCGTCTGCTGCCAGGCTAATTGATCTAAAGTGGGGCCTGCGTGTCCTGGAGAGCTGGTGAATTCCCCGGGCCGTAAGAACCCGTAAAAACAGAGGTACATAGCTGCTTTGATCACTGCTTTTATATGGCCCGAAAGGATCATTGTCTAGGGAGGTGGAAAAGGCCCTGAACATTGCCCCGGTGACTGGTTTCCTACGGGACTCTGGTTTGCTGCTGTTCTTTTGAATCTGGCATTACCTGATGAGCTGACCTAGATTACCTGGACTTGGCGTACGAAACAGTGGAACCGGAACGACCTGGATGAAAGGGACCTGAGACTGGTACCTGGATGAAATCGCCTAAGCGAAATTTGAACCAAATAGACCTCTGGGATGACCCTGGAAAAACATGGGATGAGGCTTGAGAGATGCTGGAGATAAAGTAGAACCTGACGTGGATCAGGGAGCGGGAGCGCGCGTTGTCAATTAACTTAACCGTGCCTGATACATGTGAGGCCAGAGAGCGAAACGAATGACCTGATGCGTGTCAGGTGGTCGAGCTCGTGAACTAGCTGCGTGGCTAGTGGCAAGTGCCCCTGAGGCGCACCAGGGTCCAACCGGGCTGAAACGGCCTGATGCGTGTCAGACGACTGATGTACCTGCTGCGTGGCAGGACCGTGGAGAAGCACATGATGCGTGTCAGGAATATGAAATATGACATGAAAGAAAAACCTGTCCCTGATGCGTGTCAGGGCGGTAAATGAACCTGATGCGTGTCAGGAAAATAGAACATGAACTGCTGCGTGGCAGACAAAATATCGAATGAACCTAAAGCGTGTCAGGAAAAAAAAAAAAAAAGACATGAATCTGCTGCGTGGCATGCAAATGACCGGATAGAAACCTGATGCGTATCAGGACAATCAAAAGCATGAATCTGCTGTGGCATGCAATGACCGGATAAAACCTGATGTGTGTCAGAAAAAAAAAAAAAAAAAGAAATGACATGAATCTGCTGCGTGGCATACAAACGATCAGATAAAACCTGATGCATATCAGGACAATCAAAGGCATGAATCTGCTGTGTGGCATAAAATGACCTGATGTGTGTCAGGAAAACAATGACATGAATCTGCCGTGCGGCAGACAAATGACCGATGCGTCTCTGGACTGAGGCCAATAAATACATGAATCTGCCGCGTTTATATATATATATATATATATATATATATATTTTTTTTTTCTCTTTTCTTTTTTTACTAGGTTAGGACGGACCGAGTGAGTAGCGCGACCGATGCACCTGCTACGTGGCAGGACCGCGACAGCACCTGATGCGTGTCAGGAAGTGCAAATGAGACGTGAGAACCTGTCCCTGATGCGTGTCAGGGTGGTGGATGAACCTGATGTGTGTCAGGAAAACTAACATGGACTGCTACGTGGCAGACCACAACTGAAGCCTGATACGTGTCAGGGAAAGAAACGAGACGGAAAGGGCATTTGCTGCGTGGCAGATGATTACGTGAATGAAACATTTAAATTGACATAAATCTGCTGCGTGGCAGAAAATAGCGTGAATGAACCTAAGGAAAAAATTGACATAAATCTGCTGCGTGGCAGACAATAGCGTGAACGAATCTAAGGAAAATTGACATAAATCTGCTGCGTGGCAGACAATAGCGTGAAGGAACCTAAGGAAAATTGACATAAATCTGCTGCGTGGCAGACAATAGCGTGAAGATGAAATTTAGGCGTATGTGCACATGCTCTGTATACATGGAGAGAGGATTTAAAATCTGTTCCTTGGGTGGGTCCTGTGAACTCCATTTCATATTTGAGTTTTATTAACAATACATAGTACATATGTATATATACTCTACATGGCCTTTTAAATATTTATTCTCAATAACCCCTTTTACCATTGCTGGTACCCAAAGACCAGCTCCTCACTAAGCAGGAACATTCAGCTTAGAATAACCGTTGACGGATACTAAATCATGCTGGCTGTCTGGTTTCCCAGTGACGGGGATCTGAGCGTGATTTTTTTTTTTTTATAAGGCGCAGGACCGACCCCGAGTCCGTCATGAAGAGATCGGCATGTGCCACCTGTCCGTGCGCCGCCTGCACCAATGATGGGACAACCCCCTGAGAAAATGATGGATCAGTGATTGCTCCAGGGGAACAGATCTTATTGGGGTGACATGTAAAGCAGACATGAGTGCATGATATGTGTTCTGTGATTTGAATGCAAGTGGTTGCCAAGCAGACATTAAGAGGGGTAGCCAGACCTTATGAGGTTACAGCAAGCCTGACGATTAATTCACTTGGTGATGTTTGATGCAGAGTGGTAGTGATTGTGCAGTGTCTGGATGGACTTAAGGCTGAGATCGAAATGTGAACTGTGAACTGACAGGCAGTTGAGCAGACAGAGCCTGTGAGACCCGATCAACTGGAAGGAGTGGAGCTGAGCGTCCTGCGTTGCCCAGGAGACCAGTGCCGGAGAGTCGGGCCCAGTCTCGCGAGAACACGTGCTGAAGTGCAGAAAGAACGGCGCCGAGGCTCCCAGGACGGGGAGCAGCTCAAGGCGCCGCTTAGCTTACCGGAGGAGAGAGGATCGATTAGATGCGGTATAACCTTTTAGAGCGGCGGCAGGTACGGAGCGGCAGCGAGGGTACGGTGGCAGCTTGGGAACCCGAACCGGAAGTGATGAGACGTCACGGTAGAGTGCGGCGTCCATGATGGGAGAGCGAGGCGGCGCTATATAGGTCTCCTTCGCCCCTCCCACAAACACAGGCTGATCTTCAGCCTTACTACTTATCATTTATGGAACAAAAAAAAAAATGTACAAAAAAATCCAAAATAGCACAGGTCGGAGGATCCTCTACCATTACAATTACATGTTTTTCTATACATTTTAGGATTCTTATAATGAATCTTACAGATGATAGCTGACGACAGGCTTGACAAATGTGCAGCCCAGTGTGACCACCTCGGTTTCCAGTCTATAGGAGAAGATGCAGCCTTTTTGCTCCCAACGTAGGACCATCACCTCCTGCTGGATGGGGTAGGAGATCAGGTCTGGATTTTCATTGCAGTTGGCATCTGCGCAACTGAAAGTAAGACAATTGGCCTTGGCAATGACAAAGGGGAATCTGTTGGGATCTGAGTTGAAGCTAAAAAGAAGAAAAACACTATAGGTCAGAAGAACAGGCAGATACTTGATGAGAGAATTTTAATATTCTGAGATACTTGTATAAGGCTCAGGTTAGGGTTAGGGCTCTGACAACTACTATGTCATTTTGGTGAAGTGCTATATTTCGGGTATGGTAGCAGAATTGGATCATAAAAGGAGAGACATTATAAAAGACATATTTGACTTTTCCGCTTTTTCAAATTCACCCTGGGTTTTAATTCCCAAAAACTGAATCGGGAAACCTGAACATGTGAGCGTACCTTTAAAGTCTGTTGATATTGACCAATTACCGGTATCTTTTTATTTATTTTTTCCACTAATGTTTTTTTTTATATTTCTTATTAACAATTTTTATTGTTTTATCAAGTAATTGTACATGGCCATACATAGTGCAATCGCAATCACAGTATGAATAAGAAGAGTTACTGGTAAAGATGGCAAATACATAAGGCAAATACATATATAGACCAGTGTAGACCAGCAAGATCAGGCAAATGACATGTACAATCAACAACATAACCATAAGTAAGAGTAAGACATGGGTAATTAGGAATGATCATTATATTAAGAGCAGGACATATACTAATGTATGAACCCTGTGACACAGGTGTTGGGTGGATTAGAAAATGTATCAGAGATGGGGTTCAGGAGAACTGCCTATAGGACCTCCAGGGGGTCCATATCTGAAGGAAGGTAAATCTGGATCGCAGCTCCCAATGGGAAACTTCCTTAAATCTATAGATCTGGTCAACTTTATTAACCCAGTGTTCTATGCTGGGGATTTCAGAGGAAAGCCAGTGGGATAGCAAAAGTATTCTGGCGGCTGCCAGTAGTATGGAAAAGAGTGATGCCTTATGTTGGTTTACTCCTCCAACTCCAAGAGTGAGCAAGGTTAATTCAGGGGTGCAGGGGAAGGAAGTCTGGCAGATCTGGGTACTGATTTTAACTATTTTAGACCACCAAGCCTTAACTGGTTCGCAGGACCACCAGATATGGAAATATGTACCTCTTTCCTTATGGCATCTCCAACAAACATCTGGAGCTCCAGTTTTATAGATACAGGCCTTGTCTGGGGTCCTGTACCAGTGTGATAAGATTTTGTAGCTGTTTTCTTGGTCTGGAGATCTTATGTGGGGTGATCAGTATTTTTGTGATTTCAGAGGTTGACAGGGTTCGCTTTAAATCCCTCTCCCAAAGGCCAATCACAGCAGGTTTTGCATTAGAAGGAGAAGTCTTTAGAAACTTTTATATTGTAGATATTATCTTGGGAGGGGGTAGCAAATTGCCTCTCAAACCAGCTGGTCTCTGTCGAGGGGTGAGTTTTTTTTAAAAAGAAGGAGTGATTCTGACTTTATAAATCGCGTGAGAATATAGTTTTGAATAGGTATCTCAAGTTTCATGCAGAATTCAGGTTCAGATAGTATGCAACCGTTGTGGTCTAAAAGTTCAGAAATGGGGACCTTAGAAGACCTTAGGGGGATAGGACAGCTTTACCTTAAGTCTTTGGAGGCTAGAGCTAAAACATCTTTTAGAAGTATAAAGGGGAGGGCAGAGCCAAAGCCCCACCGCTGGCCGAGAACCACCTCCAAACCTTTAAGGTGTTACTGATCATGGAATTGGGGATAGTGCTAGGTGTCGGAGGGGGTCTGTCAGCCAGTAGAAGGGCCCGGACAGAAGTATGGAAGAAAGCGTTTTCCAAAATGAGCCATGTTTTATGGGCGGGGCTTCTAATCCAGTCTACTGCTCTAGAAAGCTGAATGGCTTTCATGTAAATTTCAGGGTCAGGTAGACCAATACCTCCATAGGCTTTAGGTTTAGTAAGCGGGTCAAAGGAGATACGTGGGCTTCTCCCCTGCCATATATATCTACGGATTTGCTTGTTTAGGGAAATGGAGTAAGTTTTGGGGATCTCGATAGGAATGACTTGCATCAGGTGTGTAAGTCTTGGGATTACCAGGGACATGAGGACGTTTTTCCTCCCAAACCAGGAAAGATAAGGAAAGTCCAATGAGTCCAGCTGGACAGTTATTGACAGCAGTAGAGGCTTATAATTTAGCTTAAATAAGTCAGATAGTAGGGGGTGAGCTTCACTCCAAGGTATGTCAGTTGTTGGTTGTGCCAATCAAATGGGGAATTTAACTTTGAAATTAGATAGGGAACCAAAATGACTAAGTATCGACAGGATGATATTCATGGATTTACAAGGGTTTGTTGTGAGTATCAATAAATAGTCCACAAATGCAGCGAGCTTGAATTCATGACCCTCCACAAATAGGCCTCTTATCTCGTTTTCCTGTCTGAGAGCTTGCAGTAGTGTCTCCATCACTAAGACAAAGAGGAGAGGGGAGAGTGGACACCCCTGCCTCGCTCCGTTCCTAATTGGGAAATGGGAGGATAGGATCCTATTGACTGACACGGACGCCGAAGAGTAAGAGTACATAGAGAACACGGCAATAATGTAAGGTTCCAGGATCTGAAATCTAGACAGAGTTATCTTGACATAGGACCACCGGGTCGACCTATTGTGGCCAGTAATGACAGCTTAAGTGAAAATATCTGCAGATATGTGGACTTTTACTTACAGCAGTTGGTCACATGTTTGCATTCCTTTGTTCAGGACACGACAGCGGTACTCAATAGATTGGAAGGAATACAACTATCTGAGGATATGCTCTTGGTGACAGCAGATGTGGAATCTCTCTATATGAGCATACGGCATGAAGATGGTTTGCGTGCAACGGCAGAATTCTTGAAAAGTGATAACCAGGAGCCATGTTTTAACAATTTGTTATTACTATTGCTTGATTTTATTTTACACCATAATTTCTTTGTTTTCAAGGATAAATACTATTTACAAACACAAGGCAACTTGTGCCCCGTCATACGCAAATTTATTTTTGGGAGCTTGGGAAAGGTACAACTTTCAAGATGGACCCATGGAACATATCGATAAAGTAACATAGTACATAGTACATAAGGCCGAAAAAAGACATTTGTCCATCCAGTTCGGCCTGTCATCCTACAAGTTGATCCAGAGGAAGGCAAAAAAAACCCTGTGAGGTAGAAGCCAATTTTCCTCACTTTAGGGGAATAAAAATTCCTTCCCGACTCCAATCAGGCAATCAGAATAACTCCCTGGATCAACGACCCCTCTCTAGTAGCTATAGCCTGTAATATTATTACACTCCAGAAATACATCCAGGCCCCTCTTGAATTCCTTTATTGTACTCACCATCACCACCTCCTCAGGCAGAGAGTTCCATAGTCTCACTGCTCTTACCGTAAAGAACCCTTTTCTATGTTTGTGTACAAACCTTCTTTCCTCCAAACGCAGAGGATGTCCCCTCGTCACAGTCACAGTCCTGGGGATAAATAGATGATGGGATAGATCTCTGTACTGCCCCCTGATATATTTATACATAGTAATTAGATCTCCCCTCAGTCGTCTTTTTTCTAACGTGAATAACCCTAATTTTGATAATCTTTCAGGGTACTGTAGTTGCCCCATTCCAGTTATTACTTTAGTTGCCCTCCTCTGGACCCTCTCCAGCTCTGCTATGTCTGCCTTGTTTACAGGAGCCCAGAACTGTACACAGTACTCCATGTGTGGTCTGACCAGTGATTTGTAAAGTAGTAGGAATATGTTCTCATCACGGGCATCTATGCCCCTTTTGATGCAACCCATTATCTTATTGGCCTTGGCAGCAGCTGCCTGACACTGTTTTTTGCAGCTTAGTTTGCTGTTTATTAAAATTCCTAGATCCTTTTCCATGTCAGTGTTACCGAGTGTTTTACCATTTAGTATGTATGGGTGACTTGCATTATTCCTTCCCATGTGCATAACCTTACATTTGTCAGTGTTAAACCTCATCTGCCACTTATCTGCCCAAGCCTCCAATCTATCCAGATCCCTCTGTAGTAGTATACTGTCCTCTTCAGTGTAAATTACTTTACACAGTTTAGTGTCATCTGCGAAAATTGATATTTTACTGTGCAAGCCTTCTACAAGATCATTAATAAATATATTGAAGAGAATAGGGCCCAATACTGACCCCTGAGGTACTCCACTAGTGACAGTGACCCAATCTGAGTATGTACCGTTAATAACCACCCTCTGTTTTCTATCATTGAGCCAGTTACTTACCCACTTACAGACGTTTTCTCCGAGTCCGAGCATTCTCATTTTATATACTAACCTTTTATGAGGTACAGTGTCAAATGCTTTGGAGAAGTCCAGATACACGACATCCATTGATTCGCCGCTGTCAAGTCTAGTACTTACCTCCTCATAGAAACTGATTAAATTAGTTTGACATGACCGATCCCTCACGAAGCCATGCTGATATGGCGTTATTTGCTTATTTCCGTTAAGATGCTCTAACATAGCATCTCTCAGAAAACCTTCAAACAGTTTACCCACAACAGATGTTAAACTTACCGGCCTATAGTTTCCAGGCTCTGTTTTTGGACCCTTTTTGAATATTGGCACCACATTTGCCATGCGCCAATCCTGTGGGACATTCCCTGTCAGTACAGAGTCCGCAAATATCAGAAATAAGGGTCTGGCTATGACATTACTTAATTCCCTTAGGATACGGGGGTGTATGCCATCCGGTCCTGGCGATTTGTCTATTTTGATATTTTTAAGTCGCTGTTGTACTTCTTCCTGGGTCAGACAGGACACTTTTAATGGCGAATTTATTTCAGCATTCAGCATTTCATCTGACAGTTTATTTTCCTCAGTGAATACATTGGAGAAAAAAATATTTAACAGCTTTGCTTTCTCCTCATCGCTCTCTGCGACTCCCCCCTCATTACTCTTTAAAGGGCCGACACCTTCAGATTTATACTTTTTAACATTTATATAATTGAAGAACATTTTAGGGTTAGTTTTACTCTCTTTGGCAATTAATCTCTCGGTCTCTAGTTTGGCCGCTTTTATTTGTTTTTTACATGTTCTGTTTTTTTCCTTATAGTTTTTCAGTGCTTCCGTGCTACCCTCCTGTTTTAGTGTTTTATATGCTTTCTTTTTGTCATTTATTGCTTTCTTTACAGTTCTGTTTATCCACATTGGTTTCTTTTTGTTCCTTAACCTTTTATTCCCATACGGTATGTACCTCTCACAATGAGATTTTAGGATGTTTTTAAAGATATCCCATTTTTTGGCTGTATTTTTATTTTTGAGGACTTTGTCCCAGTTAGTTAGGCCTATGGCCTCTCTTAGTTGGCTAAATTTAGCTTTTTTGAAGTTTGGTATTTTTGTTCCTCCCTGTAGAAACGCTCTTTTGAATGATAATTGGAAGGTTATTACTTTATGGTCACTATTTCCCAGGTGTCCCCCAACCTGCACGTCTGTTGTTCTGTCAGGTCTATTGGTTAATATTAAGTCCAGTATGGCCGTCCCTCTAGTCGGGTCCTGAACCAGTTGGGAGAGATAATTGTCTTTGGTTATTGCCAAGAATCTGTTTCCTTTATGAGATATACAAGTTTCAGTTTCCCAGTCTATATCTGGGTAGTTGAAGTCCCCCATAATAACCACCTCATTATGATTTGCCGCCTTGTCTATCTCGTTTAGTAGTAGATTTTCTGTGGACTCTGGTATATTAGGTGGTTTATAGTAGACTCCTATTAGTAATTTATTGTTGTTTTTAGCTCCATGTATCTCTACCCATAGTGACTCCACATGTTCATGTCCCTCACTTATATCTTCACGGAGTGTGGGCTTTAGACAAGACTTTACATAAAGGCAGACCCCTCCACCTCTCCGGTTTTGACGATCCTTTCTGAACAGACTGTAACCTTGTACATTAACTGCCCAGTCATAGCTATCATCCAGCCATGTCTCAGTTATTCCCACTATGTCATAGTACTCCTCACACATCACTAATTCCAGTTCACCAGTTTTATTAGTCAGGCTTCTGGCATTAGTATACATACATATGAGAGGTTTATGTATATTTTTTACCCTACACCTTTCCTTCTGAACTGTTCTTGTCCCTCCTTCCATTTCTCCCCCAGTCCCACTACCTTGCCCCCGGTCTCTATCTGCACTATCTTCCCCTTCTATAGTGTAATTACCCTCCCCCCCAGTCCCTAGTTTAAACACTCCTCCAACCTTCTAGCCATCTTCTTCCCCAACACAGCTGCCCCTTCCCCATTGAGGTGCAGCCCGTCCCTATGATAGAGCCTGTAGCCGACAGAGAAGTCGGCCCAGTTCTCCAGGAACCCAAACCCCTCCATCCTACACCAGTTCTTGAGCCACTTGTTAATTTCCCTAATCTCCCGCTGCCTTTCTTGTGTGGCCCGTGGTACCGGTAGTATTTCGGAAAATACTACCTTTGAGGTCCTTGCCCTAAGCTTTTGCCCTAAATCCCTGAAATCATTTTTAAGGACTCTCCACCTACCCCTAACTTTGTCATTGGTTCCGATATGGACCATGACCGCTGGATCTTCTCCAGCCCCTCCCAGTAATCTGTCAACCCGATCCGCGATATGTCGAACTCTAGCGCCAGGAAGACAGCACACCGTTCGGCGATCACGGTCTTTGTGACAGATTTCCCTATCTGTTCCCCTAATAATTGAGTCTCCCACTACCAGCACCTGTCTGGCCTGCCCTGCTCTCCTGGTCCCCTGCTTACCGGAGCTGACATTCCCCTGACTGGCAGAGGAAGTGTCCGGCTGCGGCAGTGCCGTCCCTGGACTGATATCCCCCTCATCTGCCAAACGTGCAAACTTGTTGGGGTGTGTCAGATCAGGGCTAGCCTCCCTGGCACTCTTCCCTCTACCCCGCTTTCTAACTATTACCCAGCTAGCTACCTCACTTTCCTCAGCCTCCTCTCTGTCACCCTCTCCCTCATCTACCCCAAAGAGTGCTTGCTCGGTGAGAAGCAAACTTTTTTGCAAATTGTCAATGCCTCTCAGTGTTGCAACTTGCCCATTTAGAGACTCGATTAGCGATTCCAAACTGGTAATTTGCTCACATCTTGAACAAACAAATTCACCCTGGAACGGCTGTTCCAGGACTGCATACATCATGCAAGATGTGCACTGGACTGCGTTGTCAATTGTGCAACACATACTAAATGGGGATTACACCACAAAAGCAAAAAATACAATACAATGTAGTAATAAGAAACTGGCTAATTGCAGTCCCCCACTGAAGTCCCTGAATCTAAAGTCACTTAATATTAAGTCACACACTTACACAACCACACTTAATCAACCACGTGTCGCGGTCAAACTCGCGTTATATATCTGCTTATATTAATATAAATGCAGCTCACTGCACCAGCCTGGTTTGCTTCCCCTCTGGAATCAAAAAGGCTGTGCTGTTCTTACTGCTGAGTTTTTAAAGTCTCCTAATTAGACAGCCACACCCTAATTAAACAGCCACACCCTAATTGCTCACCTGTGCAACCCCTGGAGAAGGAAAAAAAGTGTTATCACAGCACAAAATACAGTCAAACACAGCCACTTATCAATGTCCACAAATAATTTAGCTCTCAGATACTCCCTCACTTAATCTTAAGTCACACACTTACACAACCACACTTAATCAACCACGCGTCGCGGTCAAACTCGCGTTATATATCTGCTTATATTAATATAAATGCAGCTCACTGCACCAGCCTGGTTTGCTTCCCCTCTGGAATCAAAAAGGCTGTGCTGTTCTTACTGCTGAGTTTTTAAAGTCTCCTAATTAGACAGCCACACCCTAATTAAACAGCCACACCCTAATTGCTCACCTGTGCAACCCCTGGAGAAGGAAAAAAAGTGTTATCACAGCACAAAATACAGTCAAACACAGCCACTTATCAATGTCCACAAATAATTTAGCTCTCAGATACTCCCTCACTTAATCTTAAGTCACACACTTACACAACCACACTTAATCAACCACGCGTCGCGGTCAAACTCGCGTTATATATCTGCTTATATTAATATAAATGCAGCTCACTGCACCAGCCTGGTTTGCTTCCCCTCTGGAATCAAAAAGGCTGTGCTGTTCTTACTGCTGAGTTTTTAAAGTCTCCTAATTAGACAGCCACACCCTAATTAAACAGCCACACCCTAATTGCTCACCTGTGCAACCCCTGGAGAAGGAAAAAAAGTGTTATCACAGCACAAAATACAGTCAAACACAGCCACTTATCAATGTCCACAAATAATTTAGCTCTCAGATACTCCCTCACTTAATCTTAAGTCACACACTTACACAACCACACTTAATCAACCACGCGTCGCGGTCAAACTCGCGTTATATATCTGCTTATATTAATATAAATGCAGCTCACTGCACCAGCCTGGTTTGCTTCCCCTCTGGAATCAAAAAGGCTGTGCTGTTCTTACTGCTGAGTTTTTAAAGTCTCCTAATTAGACAGCCACACCCTAATTAAACAGCCACACCCTAATTGCTCACCTGTGCAACCCCTGGAGAAGGAAAAAAAAGTGTTATCACAGCACAAAATACAGTCAAACACAGCCACTTATCAATGTCCACAAATAATTTAGCTCTCAGATACTCCCTCACTTAATCTTAAGTCACACACTTACACAACCACACTTAATCAACCACGCGTCGCGGTCAAACTCGCGTTATATATCTGCTTATATTAATATAAATGCAGCTCACTGCACCAGCCTGGTTTGCTTCCCCTCTGGAATCAAAAAGGCTGTGCTGTTCTTACTGCTGAGTTTTTAAAGTCTCCTAATTAGACAGCCACACCCTAATTAAACAGCCACACCCTAATTGCTCACCTGTGCAACCCCTGGAGAAGGAAAAAAAGTGTTATCACAGCACAAAATACAGTCAAACACAGCCACTTATCAATGTCCACAAATAATTTAGCTCTCAGATACTCCCTCACTTAATCTTAAGTCACACACTTACACAACCACACTTAATCAACCACGCGTCGCGGTCAAACTCGCGTTATATATCTGCTTATATTAATATAAATGCAGCTCACTGCACCAGCCTGGTTTGCTTCCCCTCTGGAATCAAAAAGGCTGTGCTGTTCTTACTGCTGAGTTTTTAAAGTCTCCTAATTAGACAGCCACACCCTAATTAAACAGCCACACCCTAATTGCTCACCTGTGCAACCCCTGGAGAAGGAAAAAAAGTGTTATCACAGCACAAAATACAGTCAAACACAGCCACTTATCAATGTCCACAAATAATTTAGCTCTCAGATACTCCCTCACTTAATCTTAAGTCACACACTTACACAACCACACTTAATCAACCACGCGTCGCGGTCAAACTCGCGTTATATATCTGCTTATATTAATATAAATGCAGCTCACTGCACCAGCCTGGTTTGCTTCCCCTCTGGAATCAAAAAGGCTGTGCTGTTCTTACTGCTGAGTTTTTAAAGTCTCCTAATTAGACAGCCACACCCTAATTAAACAGCCACACCCTAATTGCTCACCTGTGCAACCCCTGGAGAAGGAAAAAAAGTGTTATCACAGCACAAAATACAGTCAAACACAGCCACTTATCAATGTCGACAAATAATTTAGCTCTCAGATACTCCCTCACTTAATCTTAAGTCACACACTTACACAACCACACTTAATCAACCACGCGTCGCGGTCAAACTCGCGTTATATATCTGCTTATATTAATATAAATGCAGCTCACTGCACCAGCCTGGTTTGCTTCCCCTCTGGAATCAAAAAGGCTATGCTGTTCTTACTGCTGAGTTTTTAAAGTCTCCTAATTAGACAGCCACACCCTAATTAAACAGCCACACCCTAATTGCTCACCTGTGCAACCCCTGGAGAAGGAAAAAAAGTGTTATCACAGCACAAAATACAGTCAAACACAGCCACTTATCAATGTCCACAAATAATTTAGCTCTCAGATACTCCCTCACTTAATCTTAAGTCACACACTTACACAACCACACTTAATCAACCACGCGTCGCGGTCAAACTCGCGTTATATATCTGCTTATATTAATATAAATGCAGCTCACTGCACCAGCCTGGTTTGCTTCCCCTCTGGAATCAAAAAGGCTGTGCTGTTCTTACTGCTGAGTTTTTAAAGTCTCCTAATTAGACAGCCACACCCTAATTAAACAGCCACACCCTAATTGCTCACCTGTGCAACCCCTGGAGAAGGAAAAAAAGTGTTATCACAGCACAAAATACAGTCAAACACAGCCACTTATCAATGTCCACAAATAATTTAGCTCTCAGATACTCCCTCACTTAATCCTAAGTCACACACTTACACAACCACACTTAATCAACCACGCGTCGCGGTCAAACTCGCGTTATATATCTGCTTATATTAATATAAATGCAGCTCACTGCACCAGCCTGGTTTGCTTCCCCTCTGGAATCAAAAAGGCTGTGCTGTTCTTACTGCTGAGTTTTTAAAGTCTCCTAATTAGACAGCCACACCCTAATTAAACAGCCACACCCTAATTGCTCACCTGTGCAACCCCTGGAGAAGGAAAAAAAGTGTTATCACAGCACAAAATACAGTCAAACACAGCCACTTATCAATGTCCACAAATAATTTAGCTCTCAGATACTCCCTCACTTAATCCTAAGTCACACACTTACACAACCACACTTAATCAACCACGCGTCGCGGTCAAACTCGCGTTATATATCTGCTTATATTAATATAAATGCAGCTCACTGCACCAGCCTGGTTTGCTTCCCCTCTGGAATCAAAAAGGCTGTGCTGTTCTTACTGCTGAGTTTTTAAAGTCTCCTAATTAGACAGCCACACCCTAATTAAACAGCCACACCCTAATTGCTCACCTGTGCAACCCCTGGAGAAGGAAAAAAAGTGTTATCACAGCACAAAATACAGTCAAACACAGCCACTTATCAATGTCCACAAATAATTTAGCTCTCAGATACTCCCTCACTTAATCTTAAGTCACACACTTACACAACCACACTTAATCAACCACGCGTCGCGGTCAAACTCGCGTTATATATCTGCTTATATTAATATAAATGCAGCTCACTGCACCAGCCTGGTTTGCTTCCCCTCTGGAATCAAAAAGGCTGTGCTGTTCTTACTGCTGAGTTTTTAAAGTCTCCTAATTAGACAGCCACACCCTAATTAAACAGCCACACCCTAATTGCTCACCTGTGCAACCCCTGGAGAAGGAAAAAAAGTGTTATCACAGCACAAAATACAGTCAAACACAGCCACTTATCAATGTCCACAAATAATTTAGCTCTCAGATACTCCCTCACTTAATCTTAAGTCACACACTTACACAACCACACTTAATCAACCACGCGTCGCGGTCAAACTCGCGTTATATATCTGCTTATATTAATATAAATGCAGCTCACTGCACCAGCCTGGTTTGCTTCCCCTCTGGAATCAAAAAGGCTGTGCTGTTCTTACTGCTGAGTTTTTAAAGTCTCCTAATTAGACAGCCACACCCTAATTAAACAGCCACACCCTAATTGCTCACCTGTGCAACCCCTGGAGAAGGAAAAAAAGTGTTATCACAGCACAAAATACAGTCAAACACAGCCACTTATCAATGTCCACAAATAATTTAGCTCTCAGATACTCCCTCACTTAATCTTAAGTCACACACTTACACAACCACACTTAATCAACCACGCGTCGCGGTCAAACTCGCGTTATATATCTGCTTATATTAATATAAATGCAGCTCACTGCACCAGCCTGGTTTGCTTCCCCTCTGGAATCAAAAAGGCTGTGCTGTTCTTACTGCTGAGTTTTTAAAGTCTCCTAATTAGACAGCCACACCCTAATTAAACAGCCACACCCTAATTGCTCACCTGTGCAACCCCTGGAGAAGGAAAAAAAGTGTTATCACAGCACAAAATACAGTCAAACACAGCCACTTATCAATGTCCACAAATAATTTAGCTCTCAGATACTCCCTCACTTAATCTTAAGTCACACACTTACACAACCACACTTAATCAACCACGCGTCGCGGTCAAACTCGCGTTATATATCTGCTTATATTAATATAAATGCAGCTCACTGCACCAGCCTGGTTTGCTTCCCCTCTGGAATCAAAAAGGCTGTGCTGTTCTTACTGCTGAGTTTTTAAAGTCTCCTAATTAGACAGCCACACCCTAATTAAACAGCCACACCCTAATTGCTCACCTGTGCAACCCCTGGAGAAGGAAAAAAAGTGTTATCACAGCACAAAATACAGTCAAACACAGCCACTTATCAATGTCCACAAATAATTTAGCTCTCAGATACTCCCTCACTTAATCTTAAGTCACACACTTACACAACCACACTTAATCAACCACGCGTCGCGGTCAAACTCGCGTTATATATCTGCTTATATTAATATAAATGCAGCTCACTGCACCAGCCTGGTTTGCTTCCCCTCTGGAATCAAAAAGGCTGTGCTGTTCTTACTGCTGAGTTTTTAAAGTCTCCTAATTAGACAGCCACACCCTAATTAAACAGCCACACCCTAATTGCTCACCTGTGCAACCCCTGGAGAAGGAAAAAAAGTGTTATCACAGCACAAAATACAGTCAAACACAGCCACTTATCAATGTCCACAAATAATTTAGCTCTCAGATACTCCCTCACTTAATCTTAAGTCACACACTTACACAACCACACTTAATCAACCACGCGTCGCGGTCAAACTCGCGTTATATATCTGCTTATATTAATATAAATGCAGCTCACTGCACCAGCCTGGTTTGCTTCCCCTCTGGAATCAAAAAGGCTGTGCTGTTCTTACTGCTGAGTTTTTAAAGTCTCCTAATTAGACAGCCACACCCTAATTAAACAGCCACACCCTAATTGCTCACCTGTGCAACCCCTGGAGAAGGAAAAAAAGTGTTATCACAGCACAAAATACAGTCAAACACAGCCACTTATCAATGTCCACAAATAATTTAGCTCTCAGATACTCCCTCACTTAATCTTAAGTCACACACTTACACAACCACACTTAATCAACCACGCGTCGCGGTCAAACTCGCGTTATATATCTGCTTATATTAATATAAATGCAGCTCACTGCACCAGCCTGGTTTGCTTCCCCTCTGGAATCAAAAAGGCTGTGCTGTTCTTACTGCTGAGTTTTTAAAGTCTCCTAATTAGACAGCCACACCCTAATTAAACAGCCACACCCTAATTGCTCACCTGTGCAACCCCTGGAGAAGGAAAAAAAGTGTTATCACAGCACAAAATACAGTCAAACACAGCCACTTATCAATGTCCACAAATAATTTAGCTCTCAGATACTCCCTCACTTAATCTTAAGTCACACACTTACACAACCACACTTAATCAACCACGCGTCGCGGTCAAACTCGCGTTATATATCTGCTTATATTAATATAAATGCAGCTCACTGCACCAGCCTGGTTTGCTTCCCCTCTGGAATCAAAAAGGCTGTGCTGTTCTTACTGCTGAGTTTTTAAAGTCTCCTAATTAGACAGCCACACCCTAATTAAACAGCCACACCCTAATTGCTCACCTGTGCAACCCCTGGAGAAGGAAAAAAAGTGTTATCACAGCACAAAATACAGTCAAACACAGCCACTTATCAATGTCCACAAATAATTTAGCTCTCAGATACTCCCTCACTTAATCTTAAGTCACACACTTACACAACCACACTTAATCAACCACGCGTCGCGGTCAAACTCGCGTTATATATCTGCTTATATTAATATAAATGCAGCTCACTGCACCAGCCTGGTTTGCTTCCCCTCTGGAATCAAAAAGGCTGTGCTGTTCTTACTGCTGAGTTTTTAAAGTCTCCTAATTAGACAGCCACACCCTAATTAAACAGCCACACCCTAATTGCTCACCTGTGCAACCCCTGGAGAAGGAAAAAAAGTGTTATCACAGCACAAAATACAGTCAAACACAGCCACTTATCAATGTCCACAAATAATTTAGCTCTCAGATACTCCCTCACTTAATCTTAAGTCACACACTTACACAACCACACTTAATCAACCACGCGTCGCGGTCAAACTCGCGTTATATATCTGCTTATATTAATATAAATGCAGCTCACTGCACCAGCCTGGTTTGCTTCCCCTCTGGAATCAAAAAGGCTGTGCTGTTCTTACTGCTGAGTTTTTAAAGTCTCCTAATTAGACAGCCACACCCTAATTAAACAGCCACACCCTAATTGCTCACCTGTGCAACCCCTGGAGAAGGAAAAAAAGTGTTATCACAGCACAAAATACAGTCAAACACAGCCACTTATCAATGTCCACAAATAATTTAGCTCTCAGATACTCCCTCACTTAATCTTAAGTCACACACTTACACAACCACACTTAATCAACCACGCGTCGCGGTCAAACTCGCGTTATATATCTGCTTATATTAATATAAATGCAGCTCACTGCACCAGCCTGGTTTGCTTCCCCTCTGGAATCAAAAAGGCTGTGCTGTTCTTACTGCTGAGTTTTTAAAGTCTCCTAATTAGACAGCCACACCCTAATTAAACAGCCACACCCTAATTGCTCACCTGTGCAACCCCTGGAGAAGGAAAAAAAGTGTTATCACAGCACAAAATACAGTCAAACACAGCCACTTATCAATGTCCACAAATAATTTAGCTCTCAGATACTCCCTCACTTAATCTTAAGTCACACACTTACACAACCACACTTAATCAACCACGCGTCGCGGTCAAACTCGCGTTATATATCTGCTTATATTAATATAAATGCAGCTCACTGCACCAGCCTGGTTTGCTTCCCCTCTGGAATCAAAAAGGCTGTGCTGTTCTTACTGCTGAGTTTTTAAAGTCTCCTAATTAGACAGCCACACCCTAATTAAACAGCCACACCCTAATTGCTCACCTGTGCAACCCCTGGAGAAGGAAAAAAAGTGTTATCACAGCACAAAATACAGTCAAACACAGCCACTTATCAATGTCCACAAATAATTTAGCTCTCAGATACTCCCTCACTTAATCTTAAGTCACACACTTACACAACCACACTTAATCAACCACGCGTCGCGGTCAAACTCGCGTTATATATCTGCTTATATTAATATAAATGCAGCTCACTGCACCAGCCTGGTTTGCTTCCCCTCTGGAATCAAAAAGGCTGTGCTGTTCTTACTGCTGAGTTTTTAAAGTCTCCTAATTAGACAGCCACACCCTAATTAAACAGCCACACCCTAATTGCTCACCTGTGCAACCCCTGGAGAAGGAAAAAAAGTGTTATCACAGCACAAAATACAGTCAAACACAGCCACTTATCAATGTCCACAAATAATTTAGCTCTCAGATACTCCCTCACTTAATCTTAAGTCACACACTTACACAACCACACTTAATCAACCACGCGTCGCGGTCAAACTCGCGTTATATATCTGCTTATATTAATATAAATGCAGCTCACTGCACCAGCCTGGTTTGCTTCCCCTCTGGAATCAAAAAGGCTGTGCTGTTCTTACTGCTGAGTTTTTAAAGTCTCCTAATTAGACAGCCACACCCTAATTAAACAGCCACACCCTAATTGCTCACCTGTGCAACCCCTGGAGAAGGAAAAAAAGTGTTATCACAGCACAAAATACAGTCAAACACAGCCACTTATCAATGTCCACAAATAATTTAGCTCTCAGATACTCCCTCACTTAATCTTAAGTCACACACTTACACAACCACACTTAATCAACCACGCGTCGCGGTCAAACTCGCGTTATATATCTGCTTATATTAATATAAATGCAGCTCACTGCACCAGCCTGGTTTGCTTCCCCTCTGGAATCAAAAAGGCTGTGCTGTTCTTACTGCCGAGTTTTTAAAGTCTCCTAATTAGACAGCCACACCCTAATTAAACAGCCACACCCTAATTGCTCACCTGTGCAACCCCTGGAGAAGGAAAAAAAGTGTTATCACAGCACAAAATACAGTCAAACACAGCCACTTATCAATGTCCACAAATAATTTAGCTCTCAGATACTCCCTCACTTAATCTTAAGTCACACACTTACACAACCACACTTAATCAACCACGCGTCGCGGTCAAACTCGCGTTATATATCTGCTTATATTAATATAAATGCAGCTCACTGCACCAGCCTGGTTTGCTTCCCCTCTGGAATCAAAAAGGCTGTGCTGTTCTTACTGCTGAGTTTTTAAAGTCTCCTAATTAGACAGCCACACCCTAATTAAACAGCCACACCCTAATTGCTCACCTGTGCAACCCCTGGAGAAGGAAAAAAAGTGTTATCACAGCACAAAATACAGTCAAACACAGCCACTTATCAATGTCCACAAATAATTTAGCTCTCAGATACTCCCTCACTTAATCTTAAGTCACACACTTACACAACCACACTTAATCAACCACGCGTCGCGGTCAAACTCGCGTTATATATCTGCTTATATTAATATAAATGCAGCTCACTGCACCAGCCTGGTTTGCTTCCCCTCTGGAATCAAAAAGGCTGTGCTGTTCTTACTGCTGAGTTTTTAAAGTCTCCTAATTAGACAGCCACACCCTAATTAAACAGCCACACCCTAATTGCTCACCTGTGCAACCCCTGGAGAAGGAAAAAAAGTGTTATCACAGCACAAAATACAGTCAAACACAGCCACTTATCAATGTCCACAAATAATTTAGCTCTCAGATACTCCCTCACTTAATCTTAAGTCACACACTTACACAACCACACTTAATCAACCACGCGTCGCGGTCAAACTCGCGTTATATATCTGCTTATATTAATATAAATGCAGCTCACTGCACCAGCCTGGTTTGCTTCCCCTCTGGAATCAAAAAGGCTGTGCTGTTCTTACTGCTGAGTTTTTAAAGTCTCCTAATTAGACAGCCACACCCTAATTAAACAGCCACACCCTAATTGCTCACCTGTGCAACCCCTGGAGAAGGAAAAAAAGTGTTATCACAGCACAAAATACAGTCAAACACAGCCACTTATCAATGTCCACAAATAATTTAGCTCTCAGATACTCCCTCACTTAATCTTAAGTCACACACTTACACAACCACACTTAATCAACCACGCGTCGCGGTCAAACTCGCGTTATATATCTGCTTATATTAATATAAATGCAGCTCACTGCACCAGCCTGGTTTGCTTCCCCTCTGGAATCAAAAAGGCTGTGCTGTTCTTACTGCTGAGTTTTTAAAGTCTCCTAATTAGACAGCCACACCCTAATTAAACAGCCACACCCTAATTGCTCACCTGTGCAACCCCTGGAGAAGGAAAAAAAGTGTTATCACAGCACAAAATACAGTCAAACACAGCCACTTATCAATGTCCACAAATAATTTAGCTCTCAGATACTCCCTCACTTAATCTTAAGTCACACACTTACACAACCACACTTAATCAACCACGCGTCGCGGTCAAACTCGCGTTATATATCTGCTTATATTAATATAAATGCAGCTCACTGCACCAGCCTGGTTTGCTTCCCCTCTGGAATCAAAAAGGCTGTGCTGTTCTTACTGCTGAGTTTTTAAAGTCTCCTAATTAGACAGCCACACCCTAATTAAACAGCCACACCCTAATTGCTCACCTGTGCAACCCCTGGAGAAGGAAAAAAAGTGTTATCACAGCACAAAATACAGTCAAACACAGCCACTTATCAATGTCCACAAATAATTTAGCTCTCAGATACTCCCTCACTTAATCTTAAGTCACACACTTACACAACCACACTTAATCAACCACGCGTCGCGGTCAAACTCGCGTTATATATCTGCTTATATTAATATAAATGCAGCTCACTGCACCAGCCTGGTTTGCTTCCCCTCTGGAATCAAAAAGGCTGTGCTGTTCTTACTGCTGAGTTTTTAAAGTCTCCTAATTAGACAGCCACACCCTAATTAAACAGCCACACCCTAATTGCTCACCTGTGCAACCCCTGGAGAAGGAAAAAAAGTGTTATCACAGCACAAAATACAGTCAAACACAGCCACTTATCAATGTCCACAAATAATTTAGCTCTCAGATACTCCCTCACTTAATCTTAAGTCACACACTTACACAACCACACTTAATCAACCACGCGTCGCGGTCAAACTCGCGTTATATATCTGCTTATATTAATATAAATGCAGCTCACTGCACCAGCCTGGTTTGCTTCCCCTCTGGAATCAAAAAGGCTGTGCTGTTCTTACTGCTGAGTTTTTAAAGTCTCCTAATTAGACAGCCACACCCTAATTAAACAGCCACACCCTAATTGCTCACCTGTGCAACCCCTGGAGAAGGAAAAAAAGTGTTATCACAGCACAAAATACAGTCAAACACAGCCACTTATCAATGTCCACAAATAATTTAGCTCTCAGATACTCCCTCACTTAATCTTAAGTCACACACTTACACAACCACACTTAATCAACCACGCGTCGCGGTCAAACTCGCGTTATATATCTGCTTATATTAATATAAATGCAGCTCACTGCACCAGCCTGGTTTGCTTCCCCTCTGGAATCAAAAAGGCTGTGCTGTTCTTACTGCTGAGTTTTTAAAGTCTCCTAATTAGACAGCCACACCCTAATTAAACAGCCACACCCTAATTGCTCACCTGTGCAACCCCTGGAGAAGGAAAAAAAGTGTTATCACAGCACAAAATACAGTCAAACACAGCCACTTATCAATGTCCACAAATAATTTAGCTCTCAGATACTCCCTCACTTAATCTTAAGTCACACACTTACACAACCACACTTAATCAACCACGCGTCGCGGTCAAACTCGCGTTATATATCTGCTTATATTAATATAAATGCAGCTCACTGCACCAGCCTGGTTTGCTTCCCCTCTGGAATCAAAAAGGCTGTGCTGTTCTTACTGCTGAGTTTTTAAAGTCTCCTAATTAGACAGCCACACCCTAATTAAACAGCCACACCCTAATTGCTCACCTGTGCAACCCCTGGAGAAGGAAAAAAAGTGTTATCACAGCACAAAATACAGTCAAACACAGCCACTTATCAATGTCCACAAATAATTTAGCTCTCAGATACTCCCTCACTTAATCTTAAGTCACACACTTACACAACCACACTTAATCAACCACGCGTCGCGGTCAAACTCGCGTTATATATCTGCTTATATTAATATAAATGCAGCTCACTGCACCAGCCTGGTTTGCTTCCCCTCTGGAATCAAAAAGGCTGTGCTGTTCTTACTGCTGAGTTTTTAAAGTCTCCTAATTTGACAGCCACACCCTAATTAAACAGCCACACCCTAATTGCTCACCTGTGCAACCCCTGGAGAAGGAAAAAAAGTGTTATCACAGCACAAAATACAGTCAAACACAGCCACTTATCAATGTCCACAAATAATTTAGCTCTCAGATACTCCCTCACTTAATCTTAAGTCACACACTTACACAACCACACTTAATCAACCACGCGTCGCGGTCAAACACGCGTTATATATCTGCTTATATTAATATAAATGCAGCTCACTGCACCAGCCTGGTTTGCTTCCCCTCTGGAATCAAAAAGGCTGTGCTGTTCTTACTGCTGAGTTTTTAAAGTCTCCTAATTAGACAGCCACACCCTAATTAAACAGCCACACCCTAATTGCTCACCTGTGCAACCCCTGGAGAAGGAAAAAAAGTGTTATCACAGCACAAAATACAGTCAAACACAGCCACTTATCAATGTCCACAAATAATTTAGCTCTCAGATACTCCCTCACTTAATCTTAAGTCACACACTTACACAACCACACTTAATCAACCACGCGTCGCGGTCAAACTCGCGTTATATATCTGCTTATATTAATATAAATGCAGCTCACTGCACCAGCCTGGTTTGCTTCCCCTCTGGAATCAAAAAGGCTGTGCTGTTCTTACTGCTGAGTTTTTAAAGTCTCCTAATTAGACAGCCACACCCTAATTAAACAGCCACACCCTAATTGCTCACCTGTGCAACCCCTGGAGAAGGAAAAAAAGTGTTATCACAGCACAAAATACAGTCAAACACAGCCACTTATCAATGTCCACAAATAATTTAGCTCTCAGATACTCCCTCACTTAATCTTAAGTCACACACTTACACAACCACACTTAATCAACCACGCGTCGCGGTCAAACTCGCGTTATATATCTGCTTATATTAATATAAATGCAGCTCACTGCACCAGCCTGGTTTGCTTCCCCTCTGGAATCAAAAAGGCTGTGCTGTTCTTACTGCTGAGTTTTTAAAGTCTCCTAATTAGACAGCCACACCCTAATTAAACAGCCACACCCTAATTGCTCACCTGTGCAACCCCTGGAGAAGGAAAAAAAGTGTTATCACAGCACAAAATACAGTCAAACACAGCCACTTATCAATGTCCACAAATAATTTAGCTCTCAGATACTCCCTCACTTAATCTTAAGTCACACACTTACACAACCACACTTAATCAACCACGCGTCGCGGTCAAACTCGCGTTATATATCTGCTTATATTAATATAAATGCAGCTCACTGCACCAGCCTGGTTTGCTTCCCCTCTGGAATCAAAAAGGCTGTGCTGTTCTTACTGCTGAGTTTTTAAAGTCTCCTAATTAGACAGCCACACCCTAATTAAACAGCCACACCCTAATTGCTCACCTGTGCAACCCCTGGAGAAGGAAAAAAAGTGTTATCACAGCACAAAATACAGTCAAACACAGCCACTTATCAATGTCCACAAATAATTTAGCTCTCAGATACTCCCTCACTTAATCTTAAGTCACACACTTACACAACCACACTTAATCAACCACGCGTCGCGGTCAAACTCGCGTTATATATCTGCTTATATTAATATAAATGCAGCTCACTGCACCAGCCTGGTTTGCTTCCCCTCTGGAATCAAAAAGGCTGTGCTGTTCTTACTGCTGAGTTTTTAAAGTCTCCTAATTTGACAGCCACACCCTAATTAAACAGCCACACCCTAATTGCTCACCTGTGCAACCCCTGGAGAAGGAAAAAAAGTGTTATCACAGCACAAAATACAGTCAAACACAGCCACTTATCAATGTCCACAAATAATTTAGCTCTCAGATACTCCCTCACTTAATCTTAAGTCACACACTTACACAACCACACTTAATCAACCACGCGTCGCGGTCAAACTCGCGTTATATATCTGCTTATATTAATATAAATGCAGCTCACTGCACCAGCCTGGTTTGCTTCCCCTCTGGAATCAAAAAGGCTGTGCTGTTCTTACTGCTGAGTTTTTAAAGTCTCCTAATTAGACAGCCACACCCTAATTAAACAGCCACACCCTAATTGCTCACCTGTGCAACCCCTGGAGAAGGAAAAAAAGTGTTATCACAGCACAAAATACAGTCAAACACAGCCACTTATCAATGTCCACAAATAATTTAGCTCTCAGATACTCCCTCACTTAATCTTAAGTCACACACTTACACAACCACACTTAATCAACCACGCGTCGCGGTCAAACTCGCGTTATATATCTGCTTATATTAATATAAATGCAGCTCACTGCACCAGCCTGGTTTGCTTCCCCTCTGGAATCAATATATCGATGACATTCTGTTTATATGGGAGGGAACTATGGAAGATCTATGTGCATGTTGAATAACAATACGCTCAACATTAAACTTTCCTTTCAAGCAGGACGGGAACTTGAGTTCTTGGATTTGAAGATCAAAGCAGACAATGAGGGAAAATTGCAGACTGACATTTACAGGAAGAAGACTGCTGTTAATTTCATTTTACACGCCAGCTCGGCACATCTGAGATCAACATTAGATGGAATCCCTAAAGGTCAGTTCATAAGAATCAAGAGAATATGCTCCAATAGAACTAACTTTCTTGTTGAATCAGAAGAACTGAAAAAAAGATTTAAAGAAAGAGGATATAGCAATAGACAGATAAAAAGAGGAATCCAGATGGCTAATGCACATAAAAGAGAAAAACTCCTATGTCCCAATGAGAAAAAAACAACAACTATTGAAAGACAAGATATCAGATTTATTACAAATTTTAATAACCAATGGAAGTCCCTTTATGAGATTCTAAACAAACATTGGAGCATACTAAAAACTGATCCTAAATTGAGAAACTATTCCTGAAAGACCATTGATGACTGCTAGACGGTCAAGAAACTTGAAGGACCTTCTTGTCCGTAGCCACTATGTACCCCCAACGAAAATAGAGGGCCAAAAATCTATCAAAGGGTCCTTTCCGTGCGGTTCATGCAAAGCTTGTATCAATATGGACAAATCTACGCAATTTACAGATTCTGATAAAGCAAGAACGTTTGAAATCAGAGAGTACATCTCATGCACATCGACTAGGATTACTGTATATATTATGCGGTATGTCCCTGTGATAAAATTTATATTGGTTTAACAACTAGAGAATTTCGCAAAAGAATACGGGAGCACGTTAGGGACATAGAAAAGGCGAAAGATGTAGAAGAACTTATTGATTTGAAGACCATACCAAAACACTTTAAGCTTCATCATCAGAGCAATCCTAATGGATTGCAATTCAGGGGCATTGACCGTGTACATTTAGGGATTAGAGGGGGCAATTACAGCAAAATCTTGGCACAGATAGAAAGTAAGTGGATATTTAGGCTCAAGACCCTGACCCCTAAGGGACTCAATGAAAGTATTTGTTTTGGCTCCTTTCTTTAAACAGTGGCATCATTTTAGGGGCATATGGGGTTATATTTAGTTTTAAGGTCTTTTATTCCTTTTTCTTTAGGTAATAGTAATATTGCCTTATGACTAGAGTTGAGCGAACACCTGGATGTTCGGGTTCGACGAGTTCGGCCGAACTTTCGAAAAATGTTCGGGTTCGGGATCCGAACTCGACCCGAACTTCATCCCGAACCCGAACCCCATAGAAGTCAATGGGGACCCGAACTTTTGGGCACTAAAAAGGCTGTAAAACACACCCGGAAAGGGCTAGAGGGCTGCAAAAGGCAGCAAAATGTAGTTAAATCCCCTGCAAACAAATGTAGATAGGGAAATGATGAGTTAACATAAAATAAATAAAAATTAAACAATATTAATTGGAGTGAGGTCCCATAGCACAGAATCAGGCTTCAAGTCACCCACCAATGGAGAAGGTCACTTACTATTATTTTGACCACAGCACCCAGACAAAGGAGAGAGGTCCCACAGCAGAGAACCAGGCATCATATCACCCACCACAGGAGTAGGCCACCATTTAGTTACTTTGACCCCTACACCCAGACGGAGGAGAGAGGTTACACAGCAGAGAATCAGGCATTTAGATCACCCACCACAGGAGTAGGCCACCATTGAATCAGACCCCGGCAACCATGTCAGATGGCACAAGCATAAGCTTTATATCAATCAGCACAGGAGAAGGCGACTTTGACAGACTTTGACCCCTACACCCGGACGGAGGAGAGAGGTTTCAAAGCAGAGAATCAGGCATTTAGATCACCCACCACAGGAGTAGGCCCCAATTTAATGGGACCCCGGCAACCATGTCAGATGGCACAACCATCAGCTTCATATCAATCAGCACAGGAGAAGGCGACTTTGAAAGACTTTGACCCCTACACCCAGACGGAGGAGAGAGGTTTCACAGCAGAGAATCAGGCATTTAGATCACCCACCACAGGAGTAGGCCCCCATTGAATCAGACCCTGGCAACCATGTCAGATGGCACAACCATCAGCTTTATATCAATCAGCACAGGAGAAGGCGACTTTGAAAGACTTTGACCCCTACACCCAGATGGAGGAGAGAGGTTTCACAGCAGAGAATCAGGCATCATATCAACCACCACAGGAGAAGCCACCATTTAGTTACTTTGACCCCTGCACCCAGGAAGAGGAGAGAGGCACCACAGCACATATTCTGGCATCATATCAGCCACCACAGGAGAAGCCACCATTGAGTTACTTTGACCCCCGCACCCAGGAAGAGGAGAGAGGCACCACAGCACATATTCTGGCATCATATCAGCCACCACAGGAGAAGCCACCATTGAGTTACTTTGACCCCCGCACCCAGGAAGAGGAGAGAGGCACCACAGCACATATTCTGGCATCATATCAGCCACCACAGGAGAAGCCACCATTTAGTTACTTTGACCCCTGCACCCAAACAGAGGAGAGAGGTTCCACATCAGAGAATCAGGCATCATATCAACCACCACAGGAGTAGGCCACAATTTAGTTTATTTGACCCCTGCACCCAGGAAGAGGAGAGAGGCCCCACAGCACATATTCTGGCATCATATCACACACCACAGGAGAAGGCCTCTTTCAGTGATTTAGGCCTTTGGACCCAGACAGAGGAGAGAGGTCAGAGATTAGCTTCATATCCCCCAGCACAGCAGAAGACCGCTTTATTTGACTTAGGCCTCAGCACCCAGACAGAAGACAGAGGTAGCATGGCAGAGGTTATGGCTTCATGTCACCCGTTAGTTTAACCGGCCACTTTCATCTGGTTAGGCCCCGGCGCCCAGACAGAGAAGAGTTTCATTCAACTGTGGGTTTCATAAAATTTGTATCAAATAAAGAAGTGGCCCGTAGCACAACAAGACATGTTTTAGGCAGTTAATAAGGACTACTCTGCACAAGGGAGGGACAGGTCCTGTGGGATCCATGCCTGGTTCATCTTTATGAAGGTCAGCTTGTCCACGTTGGCTGTGGACAGGCGGCTGCGCTTGTCAGTAATGACGCCCCCTGCCGTGCTGAATACGCGTTCAGATAAAACGCTGGCCGCCGGGCAGGAAAGCACCTCCAAGGCATAACATGCTAACTCTGGCCACGTGGACAATTTCGAAACCCAGTAGTTGAATGGGGCCGAACCATCCGTCAGGATGTGGAGGGGTGTGCAGACATACTGTTCAACCATGTTAGTGAAATGCTGCCTCCTGCTAACACGTTCCGTATCAGGTGTCGGTGCAGATAGCTGTGGCGTGGAGACAAAACTTTTCCAAATTTCTGCCATGCTAACCCTGCCCTCAGATGAGCTGGCCGTGACACAGCTGCGTTGGCGACCTCTTGCCACTCCTCTGCCTTCACCTTCCACCTGTTCCCCTGTGACATGTGGGAATGCTCTCAAGAGCGCCTCTATCAGCGTGCGCTTGTACTCGCGCAGCTTACGGTCGCGCTCCAGTTCAGGAATTAAAGTGGGCACATTGTCTTTATACCGGGGATCCAGCAGGGTGGCCACCCAGTAGTCTGCACACGTTAAAACGTGGGCAACTCTGCTGTCGTTGCGCAGGCATTGGAGCATATATTCGCTCATGTGGGCCAGGCTACCCATGGGTAAGGACAAGCTGTCCTCTGTGGGAGGCGTATCGTCATCGTCCACCGTATCCCCCCAGCCACGCACCAGTGATGGGCCTGGGCTGCCACCCCGCTGTGAACTTGCGTCATCCTCGTCCCCCTCCACCTCCTCCTCCTCCTCGTCCTCCAGTACAGTGCCTTGGCTGGCGACTTGTGAACCTGTCCTCTGCTGCTTAAACAAACCTCCCTCTGAGCCACTTCGAACAGACTGGCCCGAAAGTGTTAGAAACGAGCCCTCATCCTCCTCCTCCTCCTCCACCTGGGCCACCTCCTCTAACATCATTGCCCTAAGTGTTTTCTCAAGGAGACATAGAAGTGGTATTGTAACGCTGATAACAGTGTCATCGCCACTGGCCATGTTGGTGGAGTACTCGAAACAGCGCAGCAGGGCACACAGGTCTCGCATGGAGGCCCAATCATTGGTGGTGAAGTGGTGCTGTTCGGCAGTACGACTGACGCGAGCGTGCTGCAGCTGAAACTCCACTATGGCCTGCTGCTGCTCGCACAGTCTCTCCAGCATGTGCAAGGTGGAGTTCCACCGGGTGGGCACGTCGCATATGAGGCGGTGAGCGGGAAGGCCGAAGTTCCGCTGTAGCGCAGACAGGCGAGCAGCGGCAGGATGTGAACGGCGGAAGCGCGCACAGACGGCCCGCACTTTATGCAGCAGCTCTGACATGTTGGGGTAGTGGTGAATGAACCTCTGCACCACCAAGTTCAGCACATGCGCCAGGCAAGGGATGTGCGTCAAACCGGCTAGTCCCAGAGCTGCCACGAGATTTCGCCCATTATCGCATACCACCAGGCCTGGCTTGAGGCCCACCGGCAGAAACCACTCGTCGGTCTGTTGTTCAATACCCCACCACAACTCCTGTGCGGTGTGGGGCCTGTCCCCCAAACATATGAGTTTCAGAATGGCCTGCTGACGTTTACCCCGGGCTGTGCTGAAGTTGGTGGTGAAGGTGTGTGGCTGACCGGATGAGCTGGTGGAAGCAGTGGAGGAGGAAGCCGAGTAGGAGGAGGAGGCTACAGGAGGCAGAGAATGATGCCCTGCGATCCTAGGGGGCGGAAGGACGTGCGCCAAGGAACTGTCCGCCGGGGGCCCAGCCGCCACTACATTCATCCAGTGTGCAGTTAGTGAGATATAGCGTCCCTGGCCGTGCTTACTGGTCCACGTATCTGTGGTTAGGTGGACCTTGCCACAAATGGCGTTGCGCAGTGCACACTTGATTTTATCGGACACTTGCATGTGCAGGGAAGGCACGGCTGTCTTGGAGAAGTAGTGGCGGCTGGGAACCACATACTGCGGGACAGCCATGGCCATCAGCTGTTTGAAGCTGTCTGTGTCCACCAGCCGGAATGACAGCATTTCAAAGGCCAGCAGTTTAGAAATGCTGGCGTTCAGGCCAAGGGCTCGAGGGTGACTCGGGGGGAATTTGCGCTTCCTCTCTAAGGTTTGAGATATTGAGAGCTGAACGCTGCTGTGTGATATAGTGGAGACGCTAGTTGACGGTGGCGGTGGTGGTGGTGTCGGTGGCACATCCTCTGTTTGCTGCTCGGCAGGTGGCAACATTCCTCTCGAGGCGGAAGCCGAGGCAGCAGCGGTAGAGGGAGCAGGGGGAGCCTCAGCGAGTGCCTGGTTTTTAAGGTGTGTACCCCACTGCAGTTCATGCTTTGCATGTAGATGCCTGGTCATGCAGGTTGTGCTGAGGTTCAGAACGTTAATGCCTCGCCTCAGGCTCTGATGGCAGAGCGTGCAAGTCACTCGGGTCTTGTCGGTAGGACATTGTTTAAAGAAGTGCCATGCCAGGGAACTCTTTGAAGCTGCCTTTGTGGGGCTGGGTCCCTGTTGGCGATGTCCAGTAGCAGGCGAACTCTGGGGGCGGCGGCTCGTCTGCTTTGGCCCCCTGCTCCCTCTTTGGCTTCGCTGTTGTCTCGGTCTCACCACTACCTCTTCCTCTGAACTGTGAAAGTCATCGCCACGACCTTCAGTCCATGTGGGGTCTAAGACCTCATCGTCCTCTGCATCGTCTTCCACCCAGTCTCCCTCCCTGACCTCCTCCTGTTCAGTCTGCACACTGCAAAAAGACGCGGCAGTGGGCACCTGTGTTTCGTCATCATCAGAGAGTCGGTGACTCTGCTGTGGTGGTATTCCCATGTCCTCTTCATCTGGAGACATAAGTGGTTGTGCGTCAGTGCATGGTATGTCTTCCTCCACTGGGGAAGGGCTAGGTGGACGCCCCTGGGAAACCCTGGAAGCAGAGTCTTCAAACAGAAGAAGAGACTGCTGCATAACTTGTGGCTCAGACCGTTTCCCTGATATGCTTGGGGGTGATGTGACAGACTGATGGGCTTGGTTTTCAGGTGCCACCTGTGCGCTTTCCGCAGAAGACTGGGTGGAAGACCATGTGGTGAACGTGCTGGAAGCACTGTCGGCCACCCAATCGATTAATGCCTGTACCTGCTCAGGCCTTACCATCCTAAGAGCGTCATTGGGCCCCACGAGATATTGCGGTACATTCTGCCGGCTAGTTGAGGGAGTTCGTTCCCTACTGTGTGCGCCACGTCCTCTACCAGCAACAGAGGCTCCACGGACACCACCACGACCGCGTCCTCGTCCCTTAATAGTATTTTTCTTCATTGTTGCGATTCAACTCGCACCACAATGAAATATATTATTTTTTATAAGCAAAATCCCCTCACTGGAATACTTTCAGTCTTTTGACTGTATGGATTACAGATGGAATGACTGTTATATGTGAGTACCGCTTTCTTTGACAGATTCTAGTATGGGTACATATATGTTTTCCCAACCCCAGCACATTAGTTTGCTAATTCCAGATGTATGAAACGCAGGCCTAACTGTATCTAGTATATTGAACGCCAGATAAACTAACTTGGCCTTTTTTAAATAAAAAAAAATTCCCTCACTGGAATACTTTCAGTCTTTTGACTGTATGGATTACAGATGGAATGACTGTTATATGTGAGTACCGCTTTCTTTGACAGATTCTAGTATGGGTACATATATGTTTTCCCAACCCCAGCACATTAGTTTGCTAATTCCAGATGTATGAAACGCAGGCCTAACTGTATCTAGTATATTGAACGCCAGATAAACTAACTTGGCCTTTTTTAAATAAAAAAAATCCCCTCACTGGAATACTTTCAGTCTTTTGACTGTATGGATTACAGATGGAATGACTGTTATATGTGAGTACCGCTTTCTTTGACAGATTCTAGTATGGGTACATATATGTTTTCCCAACCCCAGCACATTAGTTTGCTAATTCCAGATGTATGAAACGCAGGCCTAACTGTATCTAGTATATTGAACGCCAGATAAACTAACTTGGCCTTTTTTAAATAAAAAAAAAATTCCCTCACTGGAATACTTTATGGCTTTTCACTGTATGGATTACAGGTGGACTGGTATTAGTAGGGGTGACACAAGCACACCCAAGTCCCTGATGTAGGATTTCTATGGCACAGACCACTATTACAAGTGATTAATGGACGTTGGGAGAGATTGTGCTGCAGCACTAGTCCCAAGATGGCCGCCGCCTATCAGCCCAGTAACATGTGCCACAAAATGGTCTGCACAACATTTAAAAAAAATAGCCTTGGACTGTGCTGCTAAATCGCTATTGGTCTGAATCCCAGGTGTAGATGTCTGACTTGTTTGGAGCTTTGGAATGCACACTGTGGCAGCTTCTGCTGCAGCACTACAAGTCGCAAAATGGCGGCCGGCGGTCAGCCCAGGTACATGTGGATGGAAAAATCACTCTGGCCACTCTAAAAATAGCCAATCCCTATCAAAAAAGCAGCTCAGCTGCAGTTGTTCAGATGAATCACAGGTGGAGGAGAGAAATTTGCTTCCAGTTATTCAATTATCCCTGCCTATTCTCGCCCTAGCATCAGCTGCGTCTATCCCTGTTCTATTCACATCGGGAGTGAGCACGTCCCGACGTGCGCACAAGCTTATAAAGAGGCTGAGTCACATGCTGCACTTGGCCAATCACAGCCTTGCCAATAGTAGGCATGGCTGCGATGGCATCTTAGGGCAAGTAGTATGATGCATGTTGATTGGCTGCTTTGCAGCCTTTCAAAATGCGCCAAAATACATGCCGAACGACGAACCCGAACCCGAACTTTTACGAAAAAGTTCGGGTTCGGGTCCGTGTCACGAACACCCCAAAATTCGGTACGGACCCGAACTATGCTCGAACTGTTCGCTCAACACTACTTATGACTAATACATATATATTTCTGTTATTATTATTTTCAGCTTGCCTACTTAGTACGAACCTGATTATTTTCATGAATGTCCATTGTTGGAGGTGAAGCCAACTGCGCATTTGGATGAAGCCTTTGGGTATCAGAAAACGTCATTAACCCCCTATTGGCAGTGAACATAATACATTTCCTGTTCTTGTCTTTGCTACTGGGTGCAGTGATATGGTTGTGTAATGGTTAGCATGTATGATTGTGGCTTTGTTTATTTTATGTGTAGGTCCAAATGAACACAGGGTATTTAGTATTCACATGTATTTATACACGATTATATAATTTTATTAATTAACTTATGTATCACTACAATATGAATTGTCATTATGGTATTTATCGTATTCATGGTATTTATGGTAATTATTTTCACATCACAATTGTGGTAATTATTATTATTATTATCATCATCACTATTAGCGTATATATATTTTTTAATCACGGATGTATTATTTAATAATGTAACATGCTTGATAATTAATTGGCACATTTTAGCACTTAAGTACTTTTATTAATTATGTATTGTTTCTAATTAATTCCTCATGTACAGGGTATGGCGTCAATTTTCTGGTTTTAATATGATTCTTAAGCCAGTTCTGAGCTATCGATATGCCCCATTTTTTTAATAAATATAGTCCTATTATTAAATACATTTTACTTTGCTCTCCTTACTTCTGATCCTGATTGCTGTCTTCAATATACTAGTGACTAGTGACTAGTGCGCATGACTGTTCTGCCCGCCGGTCTGCTTCCGCCCATTCTCCGCTTGGATGCGATGGTGGCGACGGCGATCCACGTCATCACGTTGTGACCGCCCTCTCCTCCACCGGCCTCAGGGGAAGGGCGGAAGTAGTATTACATGGCAGGTGCCGATAGGTCATGCGCCGCTTCGGTGATGAGGACATCTGTGAGTTATCACATGTTCAGGGTTCTGTTCGCCCATAGGTAAGCCTTTCTTTTTAAACATGCTATTTTCCCCTTACCTTTTACTCCTACTGAGGAAGCGATCACACGCAAAACGTGCGTCGAGGAGCGCCATCACCCTCTTACTACCTCTCTCCACATTGGTATGTTGCCATCCATGTTGCATTAGTAGTTAGCGAGCATACATGTTTGTCACTTTGCTGCTCTTTATATGCATTGGTCACTTCTTGGCACATTCTCACACTTATATGCACTTTATACAGACTCGACCGCCATACCCTGTTTTGGGATTTGTTACTAACACCTTTTGAGGTCGCTATTACTGTTGCATCTTGTTATAGTTGGAGAGTCCGTATTTGAGGTGGTGTGTAACTTCGCATTTGTCCCCACCTATTCACAATCATGTACTGTGAATATTACTTTTAACACTTTATATTTTATGATTCATTATTGGTATGTTTTGCACTTGTTTCTGTGGTTTATCTAAGTATTTGAAGTGTGCCGTTTATTTGAGACTGCATAGTGATTTGATATAGGACCAGTCAACTCTGTTGAATGCTTTTTCGGCGACCGTGCCAATCAGGACCAATGGGGTGGATTTATGCGTGGCGTAAAATAGGGCGTTTAAGACCTTAGTAGTATTGTCCTTCCCTTCACGTCCCCTGACATATCCCACTTGGTCAGAGGGGATCAAGCTAGGCTTTGTAGTCTAGTGGCAAGCATCTTGGCTAATAATTTAAGATCCACATTTAGTAGGGAAATGGGGCGATAGCTGGAGCATGAAGTTGGGACTTTGCCTTCTTTGGGGATAATTGTGTTGGTGGCTCTAGTCATGTCTGCAGGGATGGGATGGTTTAGCATAGTAAGGTTACAAATTGGGAGTAGGAAGGGAAGAAGGGAGTTGAATAATAAGATAATAAGATAAGGGTAGGCCGTCAGGTCCTGGACATTTACCTTTAGGGGTTGAGTTAATGGTTGAAGCTAATTCGGAGATAGTAAATGGTTTAATTAGGGAGTTATGCTGGGATAATTTAAGGGATGGGAGTTTGAGGGAATCTAGAAACAAATTAATATTAGCCTCTCTCCCCTGGGAGGGGTCTGGGAGTCTAGAGGGAGGTAGGTTGTATAATGACTCATAAAAAAGTTGGAATTGTTCAGCAATCTCCTCTGCTTTAAATAGTAAGGGTCCCTGTGGGGATTTAATGCTTTGAACGTGGCGGGAGTTTCTTCTCTGTTTAATTCTCTGCATCATGAATTTTGAAGCTTTGTTACCATGTGCAAAGAATTTTTGTTGGGAAGACAAGAAAAACTTGGCTAATCGTTCATTGAGAAGGTTTTTCAATTCGGATCTAAGAGAAGAAAGTTCCACAAGTTGCTGAGCAAGCAAGGATTGTTTATGAGCTTTTTCTAGTATGTGTATTTTTGACAGTAAGGTATTTAATTTTTTCTCAGACTCCTTTTTAAGAAAAGAGCAGAGGCTAATTAGTCTACCTCTAATATAAACCTTGTGGCCATCCCACAAGACTTGGGGGGACACACCTGGGGTATTGTTGATTGTGAAATAGTCTACCAGGTAGGAGGATATTTGGGTTTTGTATTTAGCATTGCCCAGCAAAGACTCATTGAACCTTCAGTTTAGATTCTCACCAGACCTGGGGGTAGGAAGAGCATATACATTTACAAACGTGAATAAGGTTTTCCCCACAAGGCCCTTCAGGATGAGGTATCTAGCCTCGGGGTCCTGAGTATGGTGTTTGTATTGGAAAGATAGCCAATACTGACTCCCCTCAAGGCGGCACCCCCAGCACCACAGTGATACCAGTTGGGGAATTTAGAGAAGCAGAGGTTAGGGTAATTGCCATGTTTAAAATGAGTTTCCTGGAGGAAAACTATTGAACTTTTCTCCTTGTTTAAAAGCGAAAAGATCTGGCTTCTCTTTGAAGGTAATCTCAACCCCTTAACATTATATGATACAAATCTGAGGTCATTCATGTCAGGGTATGAGAGTGAGGGTAAAGTAGGCTGAGGTTAAACTGACCACATAGGTATATTCAGCTGGTAGGGGGGGAGAGAGAGTGCCACCCCGAGAGGAGAGAACCCCTGACATCCACCCAGAAAAGAAGTATATCAGTATGTTTCCGGACCACCCGTGTCTAATAACAGACACATAATTAAAAGGAACAGTAACATAAAACAGTGTGAACAAAAATGTGTGCAGATTATTAAGAGGTAAATAGCACGACTCCCATAGGAGTTTGTAAGAGAAGGATGGGACTGTAAAATACATCACATTCGCGTATTTAGGAGTGAGGGAGTTGGAAAGAAAGAGAGCAAGAAAGTTAAGTGGGGGATTACAAAGTAACCTGTTGTATTGCCCTTAATGGAGGTAGAGATCCAGAAAAGGATCAGGAGAGTATCAAGATAAGATGAGGGAGGGAGGTCTGACAGGGAGAGAGAAGGGAGAAAATAGCAGTTAAATTTGGGTGGTATGACCCCACTGAAGAGGTTTCTTAAGAAACAAACTGGAAAAGTTTGTCTCATTCTCCCATTGGAAGTCTTCTGGGAGTTGATTTGGAGTATCCTCTTCTGCCCCTTTGGGGCTTGGGGGTTTGCTGCTTTTCCCAGAGCTCGAGAGGCGGTAGGTACGGCAGGTTGGCTAAGTCCTGGATAGGGTCCAATTTTGTATTTCTAGGGGTCCAATCCCCAAATGCTCGTAGATTTGGTTCAGATCCAGGAACGAAGAGATATTCATTCTGCGTCCCTCATGCATAAAGGAGAGTCCAAAGGGAAAGGACCATCTGTATGGGACGTTCTTTGTACTGAGACAATCTGTTAATGGCTTTAAGGCCCATCTCTTCTTCAGGGTCGATTGGGCAAGGTCTTGGAAAATGAGAATGTCCTGACCGTCCCATTTAACCGATTTGGCACCTCTGGCTTTGGAGATAACAGCCTCTTTCACTGGGAAGTGTATGAACTTGCAGATAATGTCCCTGGGAGGGTCTGTGGGAGCAGGTTTGGGCTTTAGAGCCCTATGGACTCTTTCTAGGAGCACTTTGTGCACAGAATATGGGCCCAGGAGAGAGAGGCATATCTGTACTATGGTATTGGGTATATCCCCAGGAGCAACCAATTCTGGTATACACCTGAAGCGCAAGTTATTGCGCCTCCGTCGATTTTCCTGATCCTCTATGGCATTATAGAGAGTGTTCATATTGGATTGTATCGCATGGAGGTTATGTTTGACTGCTATTTGATGTTGGATTTAGGCAGTTTGAGAGTCCTCCAGGGATTCCACTCTGCGTCCTATGTGTCGGACATCTTGTTTTATGGCCAAGAGTTCAGAGCTCAGTGGCTCTAAAGCAGATGCAAGCGAGGAGGCAAGGGCTCCCCTGAGGTAAGTACGGGAGATAGGCAGAGTGTCTGATTCATCCTCACCTCCATGAGCGGTGTCAGGAGCCTCCGTGTGCTTGTGGCCAGGAGCGCGCGGCGAGGTCGGCGCCATCTTGGTTTCCCTTGCTGCATAGGCAAAAGCGGCTTTTTTAATAAATTTGTCCATCTCACCGCCGTTGTTTGAGGATTTGCGATGGCTTGATGAATCGATCAAACAAGCTGTAAAACCAGGCTGTATGGGCGATTAAACCGACGGAGCTACAGCCTCACACGTCCATTCAGCTCAGGCACTAGCTCCGCCCCTATTACCGGTATCTTTTTGCCTAATTTATTTTTGAGTTTTATCAAGAATTGACCAATGTGAATAGCTAATTAATTTATTGTTCTGCCAAATTGTTGTATAAGTGTAGTGCCACTCCTAGCAATACGTTATTGGCCTTCACAATTATTGGAGACAGGCAACAATGATTCTTGCAGCATGTCTGAAAGAAAGGCTCAAACTGGTAGTTGGATGGATGGTCCTGATGAATCAGAGCCTTTTCAGTGATATTACAGACTACCAATTGTTTGTCAGTGGTTTGCATTGTCGTTGCATGTGAGGTCCAGTGCAAAGGTTTTATGAGTAACTCCCTCCCTCCGACCTCGTGAACATTTTTCATCTCCTGATGTCTACACAATCAATTAAATGTTATATTAAAATCTATCTACTTAGGGGACATTTTTTAGGCACATTCATAGGAAAGTTTGACATCCTATCTGATTGGAGTTTACTTTCCCCTTTATTCTCTGTCCAACCCAGATCACTATAACAATGTCTCCTGGTTTCTACTTGTCTCTGCAGAGCTTGCTGTCCAGACATCTATGGTTCCTTGCTTTTTCAGAACCCTCCCCACCTATACCCACAGACATGATACTGTTACCCCCAACGCTGTGTCTCGAGCTGCCCCATTACTGTTCCTGCTGTACTTCAGAAATAAATAGTAGTACCAGATAGTGACCAAAAATAATAGTGCCAGATAACTAGTGTCTCCAAGGGCAAATAGATAGGGCCCTTAAATATGCTACAGAAAAAGCGAATGCTCCACATGAAAAAAGAGCCTAAATAGTGCCCTACCCAGTAGTAGTATCTAAATAGTTCCTCACACAGTAATGTTACGCCAAACACAGCACTGGTGCCTTAATCATGCCCCACACAGCAATAGTGGCTAAATGGTGCTCTACAAAGCTTTAGTTTCCCACTTTGTGCGCAGTAATATTCCACACATTTTTGTAGTGCCCCTTGTGGTATTTATTGTTTCTTATCAAGGTGATGCCACTCTGCACCCCTGTCTATTCTGTTCCCAGAAACCTCATTCCAGTATGTGGCTTTAGTCTTCACCTGAACTAATGTTTTTGGCCCAGTGCTCTGCTGCCATTTCAGATTCCCATAGTGGTTGCCAAAGACATGGACACTTTGTCCCAATCACCTCTCTCCCTTGTTCCTGTCTTTCCTTACTTTCCATTCTACCCTCTTTTGTCTGGTACTATTCCCACTCTGCATCTTTCTATCTCCATTCTGTTGCCGCTCCAGATACTTCCTTTCTGGGTCTTCCTCTAACGTTACCCAATCGTTTCTGTGTGGTGCTATTTTTCTTCCCTTCAACTGCTCCTGTACTACTCCACATCCACCATTTTCCTTATTGGCTGCCAGCTGCTCTTGCTGTTGACTGGGAGATGGTACCAGCTGGGATTCCCCTCTGCTCGCCACCTGATTTTTACACTACCCCTGATCCATCATACTTAACAGCTGTGTTGGTGTCTAGAGAATGCAAACATGACGAGTCACCATCAGGGGGTTCACTGCCAGAGGGTCTGGTGCAAGTGCACAGTGTGTCCCACAAAAATATATTCTGCATCTTTTCAAGTAAGCACCAACTTCTGAATACTTTAGTATGGCCACTGAGTTATTCAATGAAATATATCTGTATAGTGCCACCTGCTGTTTGCACTTTTCCTTATTTCTCGGTGCACCTTGCTGAGGTGGTCACACATGCTCAATTCCAACCTTCAACTGCCACCAGCCACATATTCTGTTAGAAGCTGTGACAGTAACAGGACAGATCCCTTGAGAAAGGACATTCCCCCCTAAGCTGCCAGATTGAAATAAACCAAAGAGAGCAATTGAAGCAATACATGGTCAGAGGTACAGGGCTTGATTCTAACTGTGTTAGAAAGAGATAGTCATGTAATGTCTAATTTTCCTTTTTTACATTAATCTTGGGATAACCCCTTTAACTTTGGTAGCCATGTTGGTGAAAAACGTGATCAGTTTAAAAAATTTAAGAGCCTTCAACATAAATTTTACTTGTAGTCCCACGGTGATAGAGACCGGGTGTGAATGTCCTCCATCTGCACCAAGGATGGTGCATAGCTGCTATCTGCATAGCTGGTATCTATAAGACTAATGTCCAAAGTCATAAAGGTCGGCAAGCGCCGATTCTTTCTCCCAGGACACCTTTCTCTAGCCTCTAGAGGGAGCTCTTCATCCCTCGATCCCAACTGAGAACTGAAGTTGGGTAGGGAGTCCTCTGGTAGAACAGCAGATGAGCAGAGGGATACCATGACAAAAACCTAATGAATAAACATGAACATATTGGAATTCCAAGAATTGCTGAAGAAAAGCAAATTTCTCTCTCTCACCTCGATTTTAGTAAGAAGACTATTTTAAGGGGAAGTCCATTTGAAGCCCTATCCCAGATTACAGTACTTATATAGGCATTAATAGTCATGTTAAAGAGGAAATTCACCCAAAGTAATATTCTGCTGTGTCATAGAAAAAAGGGGTGTCCTCTTGGCAGTGTTCCTCAACTACAGTCCTCAGGGCTCACCTGCCGGTTATGATTTGAGAATATCCCACAGAATGAATACCTGTGGTAATTCTTGATGCACTAATTGTATCACCTACTCAAAGCTAAAGAAATCCTGAAAACATGACTGACAGGGGGGCCCTGAGGACTGGAGTTGAGGAACACTGCTCTGTGGGACCTTCAAGTTCAGAGCCCATTGTTGTGTCAGAGCTTGGATCCACAGTAGGATCCTTTGGTATTTTGGCTTTATAATAATACATTATAAAATGTTGAATCTTAATATAATCAGCTTCACTAAAGTTGGCACTAAAAACAAATAAAATGAGATACTCACAAGTATCAGTGAGGTTCTTGTATGGACCATTCTTCTCCTGCTGGGTTCTCCGTATAGTTCTGGGATCTGCTGCTCTAATTCTTGGATTTCAATCCCTCTCTATTTATACCAGTTGTTGCTCCTGGTGAAATCTCCATCGCAGGAATCATAGTTTTCCAAATAGTTTCTGTAAGTTCCAGTTATATCTACGACAACAGAGAAACAGAGGCTGTCACTGTGGACTGTCCAGCTCTACCCTGTTATGTCACATTATAAGAAAGAGAAACTGGCATAAGAACTCCAGCACTTCCCTAATCGGGGGCCATAATTTATCTGAACTCTCGTCGCTTATCTTGGACCATAGAGATAGCAGCACATGTTAAACCGTACTTTATAGTTCACTGAGAAAATTTAATCAATTGTTACTAAAATCCCTAGAATGTAAATTAATGGCTCACTTAAAGAAGTTCTTCAGGATTTTCATATTATTGGCCTAGCCTAAGGACAGGTAAAGATGTAAATGGTAACCCGCTACCTTCACCACACAGTGGACACAGCTTTGTTGTTCTGGTGCCTATATCCAGTGCCAGAGCTACTGTAGAAGAGCTAATTGACAGGGGTATGGGGGGGGGGGGGGTGTCTGACTGCCACTTATATTGACGATCTATCCTAAGAATAGGCCATTAATATAAAAATCTGAGAACCCCTTTAAACAATAGAAAGGCATACACACCATAGATGCAGACCATGAGCCTGCTATTGGGCCCTTGGAGTGAAGGGATTCTGGACCTCGGAGGTTAGGAAATATGGGGTATGGGAAATTGGCCCAAGTAGTGGTCTAATTAATCTTTACAATGGAACCCCTGTTTTCGATGTACATCACTACCTAAAGAAAAAAAAAAGAGTATCAATGGAGCATTATAAAACTACTATAATGCTGCCCCCCATGTACAAGAATATAACTACTATAATACTGCTCCTATGTACAAGAATATTATTACTATAATACTGCTCCTATGTACAAGAATATAACTACTATAATCTCCCGACCATGCTCCTCACTGCCGCCTCACTGCCGCCCGATTGTTGATACCCCTTCTTTGGACGAATGACTCTCCTCCTTCAATGTTGATGTGGACTGAGAAAACAGACCAATTGTTCAGATTTAAAGAGTTGGCCCACTGGGAAACCCACACACGCTCCAAATTTCTCAAATTGGGGCGCCCTTGGGGAAGCTATCGTAACTTTTGGTGATGTGGAAGATTCTCCCGCCCCCCTCCAGCCCCCCCCCTTTTTCCCACCCACGTATGTCTTCTTCTTTTCTCATTTATGGTCTTACTATGTTCATACTCACGACCTCAGTTCCTTTGTTATGGTCTGCAAGAATATACGTACTTGTTTACTTAGTGCCATTTGCACATGGCTATCTGCTGACATCTGCCTTTATCTGACCGTCTGTACTCTCAATAAAAAGATATTTGGTTAAGAATATAACTACTATGATACTGCGCCTATGTACAAGAATATAACTACTATAATACTGCCTCCTATGTACAAGAATATAACTACTATAATACTGCTCCTATGGAGGGGCGCATGCGCGCGGCTCACGAGGAGGTCATGCTTCAGTGAGCTCCGCTCCGCTTATCGAGCTATCCCTGATCTTAGCGCCTTTCATCAGGCTCCACTAATCCTCGAAACTGATGCAAGGGACCCTGAAGATGACCTGCACCAAAGGGAGACCTAAAATACCGGGTACTCCCGTCCCATCGCAGACTTTGCCGGAGATCTTCCGGCAGACCAGACAGACTGTCATGGCGGACGTAACGACAGAACCCGCCAGTCCTGCCTCCTCGAGTGGTGGCGGGCCCTCACCAGACGTGGCTGATCGCTGCACAGGTCAGGATGATTTATATAAGAACTTAGCGGCTCTGTTCCGAGCGGAGTTATCCCAAGCTGTCTCAGAATTTTCCCGTCAGATACAAGATCTGGGAAACAGAGTCTCGGATCTAGAGACAAGGACAGATGACCTGTCTGACGCTTTGGGCCGTGACAGAGAAGACATTAATACCCATGAGACCCAGCTGGCAGAGTTGGAACTTAAAATAGAGGACCTTGAGAACAGGTCCAGGAGAGGAAACCTGCGGGTCAGAGGCTGCCCTGGATCATATATCGATATACAGTCCACTCTATCCACCCTGTTTACAACTCTATTGCCACAAACGGAGTTGCACCTACTGAAGATGGATCGAGTTCACAGGGCTCTGGGGAAACCTCGCAATCCGGACCTTCCAAGGAATATAATCCTTAAATTCCACCATCCGGAAACAAGGGATAAAGTCCTAGCAGCAGCAAGGGATCTTTCTGACTTACCTGGACTTCCTGCTTCAGTCCACCTTTATGCCGACTTAGCTCCGTCCACACTTCGTAGGCGCAGAGAGATGAGACCGGTCACTCAAGCCCTGCAGAAAGCGCATATACGGTACAGATGGGGATTCCCCTTCAACCTGACCTTTCAATTGAATTCCCGCTTCCACACGGTTTACTCACCATCAGAGGGACTTGAAGCGTTGCAGGGGGCAAGGATCCCCTGTGAACACCAAGCTCCGTCATCCTCCTCGCCGAAGCCGCAACGACCAGCGAGAGTTTGGACCAAAGTTCCTCCCGCTTCTAGTGGTCTGAACAGATCAAGGATCACCTGAACTATCCATTGTATCCAGCTTGATAGCGGTAATGTTCAGCTTTATTATAACCGGTCATTATAGGGACTCTTGTTATATACCGTTGAAAAACTCACCGGGCCAGTTCTAATATTACAGGGATTCGATAATGCAGACTTTCATGTTGTCCCTGATCCTGGGATCCTGTGGGAGCGTAATGTTGGCCATTATAAGGCTAAATCTCTCCCCATCTATCCCATCCACTATTGTTCTTTGTTTTGGGCTTAACAGCCCAATTTTCTATTTTATGTTTATTCATTTTCTTCTAATGTTCAGCTGTATTGTTGTTCTTTTCTTGGAGATTATGCCTATGGTCATCAATGTGATTGCAGGGGTGGGCGGGACCACTGGACTGGAGGTGGCCCTGGGAATGGATGACGTTTGGCGCTTCCCTTATAATAAGAGTTCGTGCTCACATCGTCATTATGTGTAAATTACTAACTCATAATGTGAGGGGTTTAAATTCCCCTAGAAAGAGAAAGACAGCTTTTTCTATATATCTTAAACATGCGCCCGACATCATCTGTTTATAGGAAACGCATTTCACCCCCACCTCCCACCCGAAATACTTCCACCCGCAATACTCCAGTTTTTATTCATCTACTTTCACATCAAAATGTAGAGGGGTAATCACATTGTTGAGAAACTCTTTTCCTTTGACTGTCACTCATTCATGCATTGATCCAAATGGGAGGTACCTTATTATTGTAGGGACTTATAGAGAGGAATCACTTTGCTTAGTTAACACTTACGCCCCTACTGATGACCCCATTACCTTTTTTGAAAGCATGAATCAGGTAATTGAAACACTCACATTCCACAAATTAATATGGTGTGTGGACTTCAATTTCACTATTCACCCTGTGATAGAGCGCTCTACCCCACCCACAACCCCACGCCCTGCAACCCAGGCAAACAAAATTAATCATGTCCTACAATCCCTATCCTTAGCTGATACATGGAGGGAACACAATGGCCCGTAAAGAAGCAATACCTACTACTTATCAGCCCATCGATTGTACTCCCGTTTTGACATGATTCTGGCATCCACTTCTCTCCTCCCCTATTTGTCCTACTCCAGACATGTTGTGTCTTCATGGTCTGACCATGATATGGTCATTTCAGACTTTGCAGCCCTCAATCAAAGTCACACCTTGTTTCATTGGAGACTAAACTAGTCACTCCTGACCCACCCGGCCTTATTTACTCAGCTACAGGATGACCTTTCAAACTTCTTCACAGAGAATGTCTCCTCTGAAATCGACCCTACACATAAAGCTTACATGAGGGGTAGATTAATAAGTGTAGCTTCCAAACGAAAGAGGGAACGAACTCAGGCCCAAGTTGGTCTGGAAGACAAACTGAGCAGACTAGTCTGGGCCCATCAAAGATCTCCATCACTGTACCTGCTCAAAGCAATAAAAGATGTTAAACAGCAATTAAATATGATCCTCACTAACAATACAGAAAAAGCCCTTCGATAGACGGACTCCTTTTATTATAAATACGCCAATAAACCAGACAAATTACTAGCTAACCAACTCAAAGCTAAACAAAGGATTAACCATGTCTTCCAAATACATACGCGGTCAGGCCAAACTACCTCTAACCCAGATACCATTTATACAGCATTCCAAAAATACTATAAACAACTTTACTCTTCCCCTGAAGGAGACTCTGGATTACAGGAAAATGATTTCCTATCATCAATATGTTTGCCCGTATTGACTCCAGAGTCCCAGTCAGAGCTATGTAATCCTATTTCAGTGGAGGAAGTGGAACACGTCATTAAGTCCCTAAAATTAGGCAAAGCCCCAGGCCCAGATGGTTACTCCGCCCTGTACTATAAAAAGTTTGCCCCCTTGCTTATTCCTCATATAGCAAATTACTGTAATCAATTGATGCAAGGATCTATACCCCCAGAGGAATTCCTCAAAGCTTCAATCACGGTTATACCCAAACCTAACAAAGACCCTTTACTCCCATCTAACTACAGGCCAATATCGATACTAAACATAGACAACAAGCTTTTAACTCCTATTTTGGCAGGTAGACTCAACAGACTTCTCCCAAGCCTTATCCATAAGGACCAGGTTGGATTTATACCAGGCAGAGAGGCACCTGACAATATTAGAAAAATCTTAAACATTATACAAACCTCTAATAAAACTAAAGTTCCATTAGCACTGTTGGCCCTTGATATTGAGAAGGCCTTTGACACTGTCACTTGGCCTTATCTTTACAAAGTTCTTTCAACAATGGGAATTAAGGGTCCCTTCCTGGCAGCTATCCAAGCTCTCTACTCCAAACCAGAAGCTTGTCTTAAACTTCCCACCACTATGGTCTCCCCTATCCCAATTGGAAGAGGAACGAGGCAAGGATGCCCACTTTCCCCAGCATTATTCGCTTTAGCCATTGCACCCTTAGCAATCCACATAAGATCCCATACTGACATTAAGGGATATCAATTGGGGGGACAGAACATAAACTAAGTCTCTTTGCGGACGACCTGCTACTATCTATTACCAATCCCATTATCTCCTTCCCCTCCCTTTTAAAGCTATTAGACTCCTTCACTAAAACGTCGGGCCTTTCAATAAACCACACCAAGTCTGAATTGCTTCTATGTAATATCCCTGCTTCCAGATCCTAGATCATTACTACTACAAAATTTCCCTTTCCAATACAGGCCTCAACACATCTCTTATCTAGGAGTTTTGCTACCAAATGTTCTTGATACGGTTTATAAAACTAACTACTTACCTATGTATCGAAAGATACGTCAAGATTTGGCATCCTGGCAAGCTCTGCAGACCTCATGGGTGGGTAGGATAAACATTATCAGAATGGTGATCCTCCCAAGACTCCTCTATTTGTTTAGGGCTCTACCAATACCAATCCCAATAAAGGATCTAAGATCCATCCAAAGAGATGTGTTGAGGTTCATTTGGGCAAACAAGTGCCATCGTATCTCCAAGACAACCATGTGCAGACATAAATCTCAAGGAGGGTTATCAGTCCCGGATTTTGTGAAATACTATAAAGCAGCTAGAATGGCCCAGATGTTCCTGACCCATCTGGATCCACGAGAGCATCCTCTATGGATCGCACTAGAGCACTCCAATCTTAATCCCTATACCTGGAAGGCTCTGATTTGGAATGCCGCTCCTATCCCTCAGGCCATACGTAATTCCCTCTTGTCATACTACTCGCTGATACTTTGGAGATCGGTCAGATTCAAATTTACACTACAATCCAAACCATCACTGTTAGTGCATCTTATAGGAAATCCTGCTTTCCCACCGGGTCTTCAGCACCACAACCTTGATTGGTTGTCAACCAATCGTCTGTGTATGCTACACAGGTTCCTAATTAGAGGCAAATTGATCTCCCTTGCGGATTTCTAAGAAAAGTACTCACCTCTTATCAGGGAATACCTTAACATGAACCAAATATTTTCCTATTTAAGATCTGTACAAGCACCTAATCGAACTGTGGACTTTACACCGTTCGAACGTTCTATCACTTATTCACTTTATAGACAAGGTTTGTTCTCAAGAATGTATGGGGCCCTCAGCACTATTCCCGAAGGTAATAAGTTACCCTATATTAGAGCCTGGGAGGAGGATCTACATCAGGAATACTCATCCTCCAGATGGTTTCAACGTTCCAGGCCCTTACGAAGGGATTATGGCAAGTTACACTAGTGGAAACCTCAACAAAAGTTCTCCACAGAACCTACATGGTCCCTGCCCGACTCCATCGCTTATATCCCGAGATATCCCCTATGTGCTTTAGGGGTTGTAATCAAGAAGGGTCAATGCTACACACTTGGTGGTCTTGCCCTGTTGTTAAACGGTTCTGGGTTCAAATAACAAATCTGTTATTGTCAGTATTAGACTGTAACTACCCACTAACATTACCTTTATGCCTTTTGGGTGACAAACCTCATTGGTTAACCTATGCCAGATTCAAACTTTCTCAATTCATACTATTAGCAGCTAGAATTGCTTTTAAATGGTGATCAGACTCGCTATGCTTCCGAGCAGTTTTAGATAGGATCAATAAAATCCTGCTATGTGAGAAATTATCAGCTATTCGCACTGACACATTCTCCACTTTCGAAAGGGTGTGGGAACCTTGGCTATCCTCCTCCCATTCCCCAGATTTATGTTATACAGGGTGGGCCATTTATATGGATACACCTTAATAAAATGGGATGGTGATATTAACTTCCTGTTTGTGGCACATTAGTATATGTGAGGGGGGAAACTTTTCAAGATGGGATGTGACCATGGCGGCCATTTTGAAGTCGGTCATTTTGAATCCAACTTTTGTTTTTTCAATAGGAAGAGGGTCATGTGACACATCAAACTTATTGGGAATTTCACACGAAAAACAATGGTGTGCTTGGTTTTAACGTAACTTTATTCTTTCATGAGTTATTTACAAGTTTCTCTTTGTTTACAGCCATTGACATGTCGCCGAGGTTAACACGTGAGGAGCGGATAGAAATTGTGTTGATGTCTGGTGAACACAGTAACCGGGTCATTGCAGCAGATTTCAATGCAAGACACCCTACGAGACCACCCATCTCCCATGCTACAGTTAGCAAACTGCTTGCTAAGTTTCGTGAAACTGGTTCAGTGTTGGATTTTCCAAAATGTGGACGCATGAAATCTGTCTCTAATGAAGAAACATTAGTGGCTGTCCTAGCTTCATTCAGCAAGAGCCCACAGCGTAGCACTCACCGCGGATATTAGCTAAATGGCACCCTTACAAACTCCAGCTACTGCAGCATCTCAACGAGGATGACCCAGAGCGGCGCACTGAATTTGCAGAATGGGCAAAACAAAAATTGGAACAGGACCCTAAGTTTAGGCAGAAGATTTTGTTCAGTGATGAGGCAAACTTTTATGTGAATGGTGAAGATAACAAACAAAACCACCGCTATTGGTCTGACACTAACCCACATTGGATAGATCCCTCCAAGACTGTTGGAACAAAAAAATTGATGGTATGGTGTGGTATATGGGGTACAAAGATAGTGGGGCCATTCTTCATCAATGGAAACCTCAAGGCCACTGGATATGCGAAATTGCTACATGATGATGTGTTTCCTTCTTTATGCACTGAAGCTGGCACGTTCCCTGAGTTTTTCCAGCAAGATGGTGCACCACCACATTATGGGTGTCAGGTCCGAGCATTCCTAGATGAACAGTTTCCTGGAAAGTGGATTGGTCGTCGTGGGCCAGTTGAATGGCCCCCAAGGTCTCCCGATCTGACCCCCTTAGACTTTCATCTTTGGGGTCATCTGAAGGCAATTGTCTATGCTGTGAAGATACAAGATGTGCAGCACCTGAAACTACGGATACTGGAAGCCTGTGCTAGCATTTCTCCTGCAGTGTTGCTATCAGTGTGTGAAGAGTGGGAGAAGAGGGTTGCATTGACAATCCAACACAATGGGCAGCACATTTTATAAGCACACCATTGTTTTTCTTGTGAAATTCCCAATAAGTTGGATGTGTCACATGACCCTCTTCCTATTGAAAAAACAAAAGTTGGATTCAAAATGGCCAACTTAAAAATGGCCGCCATGGTCACATCCCATCTTGAAAAGTTTCCCCCCTCACATATACTAATGTGCCACAAACAGGAAGTTAATATCACCAACCATTCCCATTTTATTAAGGTGTATCCATATAAATGGACCACCCTGTAGTATCTCCCTATGAATCTTATATCACTTCATAACCTAATGCAGAGTTGATGGATTAATGTACTTTTTCCTCAGGTTCGGAAGTAAACTATTACTACCTTGATATATTACAGGATATGATAATTGATATGTATACCTCCAAGAGATGTAATTGTTCTATGTAACATATTTTGTCAATCATCACTGTAAATTCTCGCTTACTTATACAAAAAACTAATAAATGTTCTTTGAAACATAATACTGCTCCTATGTACAAGAATATAACTGCTATTATACTGCCTCCTATGTACAAGAATATAACTACAATAATACTGCTCCTATGTACAAGAATATAACTAGTATAATACTGCCTCCTATGTACAATAATACAACTACTATAATACTGCTCCTACGTATAAGAATATAACTACTATAATACTGCTCCTATGTACAAGAATATAACTACTATAATACTGCCTCCTATGTACAAGAATATAACTACTATAATACTGCTCCTATGTACAAGAATATAACTACTATAATACTGCTCCTATGTACAAGAATATAACTACTATAATACTGCCTCCTATGTACAAGAATATAACTACTATAATACTGCCTCCTATGTACAATAATATAACTACTATAATATTGCTCCTACGTATAAGAATATAACTACTATAATACTGCTCCTATGTACAAGAATATAACTGCTATTATACTGCTCCTATGTATAAGAATCTACTACTATAATACTGCATCCTATGTACAATAATATAACTACTATAATACTGCTCCTACGTATAAGAATATAACTACTATAATACTGCCCACTTTGTACAGAATGAAGCTACTATAATAGTTTTCACACCTCAGTAATCTATCTCCAGTGTTCAGTTTATGAGCTCTTTGTATCTCTGCTGGATACTGATAACAATGATGGTTTCGCTGGTTAATCAGTGATCTGGGTATTCCGTAATGTTGGATCGTGTTCCTCACAGGTAAATTCTCATGGTTTTTCTTATTAAATTCTTAAGCATTAAAATATATTCAGCAAAATGCCTTGTGTGAATGAAACTATATATGAGGATGAGAAAATTCCAAGATCAGGTATTCCTCTTATAAATGTGAGTACTAGAGTCAGTAACTGTACAATCTTCAACTGGAACCCAACAAGGGAACATCTATTAGAACAATGGGGGCTCCTAAAATAAGATCAGTGGTAAGTGAGATAATTTCTATTGGTCTACTCTATGTACTTTATGGAGGGCTGACCAATGAGGTGTGCACCTATGTCTTTAAAGGTTGATACATATTTTCCAGAAACAGCTCCAATCTCGTCTGTAGGTTTTGTCTAGTTGTGGTGTTCAGCTCTATTCAGTTGATATGGACTAAACTGCAGCACCCAATACAGTCTACGGACCAAAGGGGTGCAGTTCCTAATCATAAATCTCCCATCGCTTCTATTTGGTGTCCTTTACGATGTCATCTTACCCTGTAAATTACCGATACCCGGTTTGATTCACGTTCACTTGGATTGTTTGACTACGTTATTGTTTTTGACCCCTCTGTCTGGATGTCTTGACCTCATTTAGTTTGGCTTTCTAGTGTCCTTTCGGCTACCATAAGTTTCCAACCCAACCTTGACTCGTATTTGACTACATTTTTGGTTCGTATTCTTTGACGCTGTGACTAACCTAAACCAACTAGGCAACTATGATAACGACAATCATCTACTCTATCCACAATGTTTTAGTCATCAATGAGGGCATCAACTTTACCCAGATAATCATTTTGTGGGTAACCAACGTGTAAAGACCTGGAGAACCAAGACCAAACCAAAATTGCAGGAAAATGGTTGCTTTCTCTGGATAAAATTGAACCAGGCTTCTTATAACATTTGACTTGCACCCATCAGATTTGGTTGGTTCAATCTGTCCACCAGTTGTCAAGTCATAGCTGTGTTATATGGTCTGATCTGGCTAGATACAGTAAGTGTAGACTAGATCAGACCTTGGGTGACTCTTATGCATTGGTTAGACCATGTTGTATATATAACATCTCTATGATTTACAGGTTATTTTTGCATTGCTGCTTTTGAATCTCTCCTACTGGGTCCATGGAACAGAACATGATAGAGCTGATGAGTGGGATATCCATCCAGTGTCTGGTGGTGATTGTCCATTCCAACTAGACACCACATTTCCACCACGTGTAAAGGTTAATATGAATCTCAGGAGTAGGAGTTCTGCACAGTTTATGACAGACGTCATCAAAAGTCGCTCAATGTCTCCATGGGAATACAGGTAAATATAATTATTGAGACCCGATAAGTGCCAGATTATCAGATAATCTGGATTATAGGATGTCATAGCAAAGTATATAAAATTGACATTGAAAAGTAGATGACCTACAAGAAGCAAAATATAAAATGTTAGTACAGAATCTGCTAATGTTTTGTGTATCGCCCATGGCAAGAAACTTTCCACTTCCACTGAGACAGCCATGAAATGTGGCAGTGTAGTCATAGTATGGGTAACAACAAAGATTCGTCTGTTTTTATTTTATCTGCACACTTTCTTTCCCATCCTGATTTTACTATAGCGGTTCATTTTGGCTTGGTAATTCTCGGCGAAGACCCAAGGGGACAGACAAGATCATGATCAGTGGACAAGCCTAGGTCAAGACAGGCAGAGTTAATGAGAGTTCATGTAGGATGGTAGTCAACTAATAGGTCGGGGCTGGCAGTACAGGAGGTCGGAACAATACAATAGTACACTTTCGTAGGACTTGACAAGCTAGGAACCTATAGAGAAGGGTGCCCTAAACAACCTAGGAAATACTGCCATTTGATAGGGATAGACTTGCCCTTTCACACTAGTCCTTTAAGAGCCAGAAAGTGCAAGCTCCCTAAAGGAGCAGGAAGCGGGTGGGGACGGCCTGCAACAGAGTTTAGGGTGGAGCAGCAGTCTTGCCTGGCGGAATAGGAAAGAGAGTCCATGCTACTGAAAAGACCAACTACCATGGTGGTCTAGGGTTCATCATGAGGTTATTCATGCTTGCTGCAAATAAATATGTCATATTCCAGTTTGCATAAAAACTGTAATTTCTAGGCTGTTTTAGAAGGTTTTCTGGATGGAGTGGATTGGAAAGTAAATGTTTGGAGGTATGGGATAAAGAGCTCCTTCTCTGGTGGCCTTAGGTACTGATGTGTTTGTCATCATCCACAGGCATGGGATTCAGCCAGTTCCCTCCAGTTCTCTAGATCCAGTTATTAAAATTACAACTGGATCGGAGAAGCTTGTTATCGGTGCTCTGGCGGCGGCAGGGCAGCTGGAGATGTTCACTTCCATTGCTTTGCACACTGCTAATAGTTTAGCTCCTTAGTTGGGTGGTATGTGTGTGTATTGTATATACAGTATAGTGTATTTATGTATGTGTACCATGTATATGATATGATGTATTTATGTGTATGTGTGTTGCATATATATGGTGTATGTATATGTAAACGTGTTGTGACACTGCGTGTCCACTGTTGAGTAGGGAACCTGTTGTTAAAAATTTGAATCCCACCCCTGATCATCCCTAATGGTCAAATTTGGTGATTAGATTAACACAATTATCCCTGATGTTCTAGGGTAGTTGAGGGGTTAATGCCTGCTTCCCTTTTTGTAAAAAATGTTTTCTAAGAACCTCATGATTTTTGACATTTTTTTTATTATCACGAATAATTCTCCCCAAAAATTGGGCGTGCAGTCCTTATTTTTTGGGAATTATGGGCAGAGTGATGATGCTGAATGTGCAAAATTAAACAAGTTAGTTAAGATACAGTATATTATGCAGGCGAATATTTTTATATTTTATAGCCATTGATCCCAAAGTGCCTAAATGTGAACTTGCTCTTGAATGCTTTTTTCCTACTCTACTTCCCTTTCCTCCAGATCTAACGTGGACAACAACAGATTTCCACTTGTCATCAATGAGGCCAGATGTCTCCACCAGGGCTGTTTGGACTCTGAGGGTAATGTGGACCTCAGCATGAACTCAGTCCCCATCAGACAGGAGATCCTGGTCCTGCGTGGTGATATGAGAGGATGTGTTCCTGTCTATAAGCTGGACAAGCAGCTAGTCACTGTGGGCTGCACCTGTGTCCGGCCCATTATCCAATACCTCAAATAGCTGGTGATCTTATGACTGATGGACATCGGAAATAATTTATTCTATTTTATTTATGTAGGATATATATATATATATATATATATTTTTTTTTTTTATATTTAACACTTAACTATGTTCATGAAAATGTTTCTCAAGCTTTTGAATATTTTTTATTTTTGTTGTACATTTTAAAATAAACTATAGAATAAAATAATCACCTGCTTGCCTCTTTATTTTTTTCCTGGTTTGTAATGCAGTGGACGGGTTTGGGGTGGCCTCAACGTGATGCTGGGTTCCCCAGACACTGTTGAGGTGCCACCACATGTTGCTGCTCTAGGGAACGGATGGTAAGGCATGGTTTCCAATGGGAAATAAACCCAGAGTGTCAGGGTCTGCAGTAAACCAGTGTGCTTCTTTACTTGAGTAACTGAAGTGCAAAACAATACAGAAACGGAACTGAGCTGGCTTCTCCAATCTCCTCCTGGGCAAAAGATGGTTTCTGGATGAGGAAAGGCCTGAGCTAGCTATTCCTCTCTCTCTCAGAAGGCTGGTACCCTTGCCAAAAGCTCGGTGTTCCATGTTCTGTGGCTCACTCGTCCGGCTGGCTTCCTGGTCAACAGGATGGTAACATGGGGTCTGTGGCTCAGCATCCTCATCTCAGAATCGTCTTCTGGTTACTTAGACCAAGAACTGGTCCCTATCTGCAGACTGGCAAAGTCTCTTCTACGAAGCACTGGTTCATATCTGCAGACAGCTAGTAGCTCTCACTACTTTCCTTACATACAGTTTCTAGTTGAATTAGAACCTTCTAGTGGGAGGGTTGGAATGGAGAAGTACAGCCTAAACAAAAACAATGTTCCAATTTTAGTCTGTCATGGGCTTGTATACAACTTCTATGCAAGTCTATAGGAATGAATAAAGAGTTTTTCCAGATATAAATGCAACGCACAGGCAACGGCCATGGGTCCCTTAAAGTAAATGTTTTTCGTGGCACCAGTTGCAGTGAAGCAATAAGGGCACAGGGCCCCTTTTAGTGATACTGTGGATGGTACCCAGGTGTAGGAATGCCAGAGTGGTGTAGGGTGGCCTAAATGTCCCTTAATTTTGGTGCACATGTCACGGTGCTCCTACCTGAATACGCTGGAACCCAGACGTTGTCGTCCGAAGCAGAGTAAATAGGGGGAATAATCGAAGTATTTGAAGACCTTGTGATGAAGTTCAATAACAGTTTTACTTCACATAAACGTTTCTCCAACAGTTTTATGCTTTGTCTTGGTTCCCAGCAGGCATTAGCATTAACTCTGGCAGGCAAGCAAACTCAACTCTGCTATATCTGTTGCTCTCTGGCTCTGCTGTGCTGACAAGCTTTCTGTAGAACTTTGCTTCTTACTTTATGCTGAAACTTCTCTGTGTAGTCTGACTCTAGATTTGTCCAGGAAAAACTCCTCCTGGCTTCTGAGGCTTCAAGCTGTGGCCTCAATATCCAGCAGAGCTGAAGGTGCTCTAGCTGGATTAGGCAGGACACGTCCAGCAGGGACATGGACCTGTTTCCTTCCCCAAGCAGGGGGTACTCTCCACTGACCTCTAACTTAGGCCTCATACACATGGCCGTTGTTTGGGTCCGCATCCGAGCCGCCGTTTTGGCGGCTCGGGTGCGGACCCATTCACTTCAATGGGGCTGCAAAAGATGCGGACAGCACTCCGTCTGCTGTCCACATCCGTGGCTCCGTTCCGCGGCCCCATTAAAAAAATATAACATGTCCTATTCTTGTCCTCGCTTTGCGGACAAGAATAGGCATTTATATTGCCGGCGCCCGTTCCATTCCGCAAATTGCGGAAGGCAACACGGGCAGCTTCCATTTTTTGCGGATCCGCGGTTTGCGGACCGCAAAAAAACGGCACGGCCGTGTGCATGAGGCCTAACTAAACTCCTCCTTAGAAGGAGAGAAGAGAACGGAAAGAAGGTTCCATCCTCTGCAAATGTAGCTCTGCCATGCTTGCTGTCATCCTCTGGTGACCCAGGTACACCACATGAACATTAACAGTTGCATGGAAATAGCAATGCACATTGTAGTGGAAATAAATGCATAAGATGACACTGTGTTAGCCCATAGAAGACAGTAGCGGAGTGCGAAATGGTAATGGCACTCTGGGTCATTACATTAACAAGTCTTCAGATGTAAACAACAGAGATAAACCAGACAGTCAGAAGGTCAATGTGTCTTGTTTTTCCCCTCCAAAACTTTGCTTAGGTAGGAAGTGTGGGGTTTCGCTCTGGTAGACAGGATTAGCGGACGCAGTATAGAGGCAACAACAAGTTCTTTGGATCAAACAGTTCAGTGTTTTATTCATACTTTAGGCAAGTGACAAAACAAAGAAAAAATGTGGGGAATTGAGTCAGCACAACCTGTATGTAGGTGCACATCACTATGGCAAAATACATATACAAACGGAGAATACAAATGTGATCGCACACTACATCCAGCACTCTGCCCTGCCTCCATGCTGGATGAGGCATTGGTGTACATTTTGGCCAAAGTGTAATAAGCCACTCACCACGTCAAGGTCGCCTCTATTTGAGTGGTCCCTAACACTAGTTCCTACCTGTTTATGGGCCATGACAGCCACACAAATTTCGCCATAGTGATGTGCACCTACATACAGGTTGTGCTGACTCAATCCCCCACATTTTTTCTTTATAGTATGTATTGGAGGCGTGGCGATCTCCTTTGAGTCATGCACACCTGACCAGTCAATCTGTCCTGGAGGCTGGTTTTAAAGTCAGTATAAAACTAAGTCTGCTTGTATAGAACCTACCAGTAGCCATTTGGCTCCAGGAGAAGTATATGGTCGGCTCAGCGTGCATGTTGGTACTTGCATCCCTGGATCCGATGAAAGCTGTAATGGCACCGGACGGGGTTAAAAGCAGAGTGTGCTTGGCGTGCACGCTGACCTGCATTCCCTGGACTTTGTGTGGCTGTCATGGCCCATAAACAGGTAGGAACTAGTGTTAGGGACCACTCAAATAGAGGCGACCTTGACGTGGTGAGTGGCTTATTACGCTTTGGCCAAAATGTACACCAATGCCTCATCCAGCATGGAGGCAGGGCAGAACGCTGGATGTAGAGTGCTATCACATTTGTATTCTCCGTTTGTAAGTGACAAAACAAGCAGTCATAAACAAGCAAAAAGTCACCTTGCGGTGTTGGTGGTAATTCACACCATTCGGCAATTCTGCCTCAGAGTCCTTGAGCATAGCAGCCCCACCCTGTTTTCACGCCAAACAGGTAGCAAGCCTTCATCCATACGCAAGGCTTCCAGATCCCAACACAGAAACCTCACTTCTGAGCCCAGCTGCCTATTTAAGTAAAGCCAGGTGCTGCCAAAACCCGGACCGGCATTTAAAATCCGGTCCGGTATTTGACCTCACCTGGCTGTAAATCCGCCCAGCAGCTCATGCTGGGAGGAAAATACCTGTTTTCCCAGACTGAACCTCTCATTGTGTCACAAAAGTCATAAAGTCTCTCAGTATTAGCTGGCTGTGTATATTAACCCTTTCCACAGTGCAATGCACCTATAGTTTAATAACAGTGCAAATGAACATGATATATTGCTATAAACATATAAATGCAGTTCAGCAATATGAAACAGTATAAGTGCACACAACTGCATAAATCACAGTGCAAGTTAACCCTTTAAAGTGCAATAAAGTGGGGAGTTGATGTGTTTGCATAGTAGCAATAAGGGCAAATGTTGACAGATGTCCATAGTCCAAAGTACCCTTGCTCCGGGGCACTACAATAAGAAGAATCCCTACTAACCTGGTGATGGCCAGGCTTTTATAATGTATATAAGGCTATACATTTTCGCATTACAAATATCAACTTATGACAAAAAATAAAACTGTGGCCATCTGGCATTCGTCTAACATCTTGAGTCATTAAAGTTGAGAAAAATGAATGCTTAATCTGTGGTGATAATATAATTCACTAGGGAAGTTATTAGGTTTTTAATAAGTAGCCAGGGTAATGGAGGCAGCGTAGGGATTAATGTCTGCTACTCTGGTGATGGAGGGCAGTAAAAGGGTTAAAATCTATACCCCTGATGCCCTATTTCAGAGAAGAGGCTACTGCCAGGATTTCTGGTGGTTTATTGCAGAAATTGGGTAACTATCAGCACCCCTGGTAGTCTAGGATAGAGAAAGGGATAATTACACATCTCCAGTGGCCTAGAGTAGTTATGGTGTTAATGTCAGCAGCATCCCTAATTATCTAGAGTATATAAAATCTTAATATTTGGTCTAGGGCAGTGAAAGGGTAATTGTCTGCATCACTAGTGGTCTGAGGCATAGATGGGATTGATGCCATTGTCACTGGTGTCCTAAGGCGTAGAAAGAGCTTGTATCAATATCCCTAGTGGTGTAGGCCAGAGAAAGGAGTTAACGGAAATATCCGTGGTGGTTTAGGGTACAGAAGCAGTTAATGTCCAAATCCCTGGTGGTTTATGGCAGGGGAAGGGTTAATATTTCATACTTGGAGACCAGTGGTTACTCATCTCTAGGAAATAGCAGGAAGCTGAACACTGGTAGTCCACCTGTGCATTGAGGAACAGAAAGCTGAACTATCATGTGGCTTCTTGCCCTGCAACTTAAAACAACCAGTGGCACATTCAATGAAGGCCATTCTGGGTGGCCATAGGCACCCTGAGAGTCTCAAGTCCTGAGCAAGTACCCAACTACTCATATTTTAATCTTTTATTGTAACTAGTAGTTGGACAACTGATTATTTTTCCACCAATGATGTGTCCACTGGCAACCAGACAAGGCAATGAATCATAAAATGCATCCAAGAAGATAAAGGAGCGAGGAGCTAGGCAACTAGAGAACCATCCCATCCCTTACATAGTTAGTATCTACTGGGTACCACCCCCCCACCCCAGTTGATAGATGGATGTGACCGCTCTACCCATCCCTTAAACCCCACTTTTGCAGTCATGGAGTCATGTTACTACACATCCTAGGACCACTCATATCTTAATCAAGGAAAGAATTGTCCACAGTGTTCCCTTCATGTCACAGGTAATCACAAGGACATTCAACGCAAATCTATAGTGATAGCTCTGCATATAGCTTCTCTCAGAGTGACTTGAAGGGGAGAAGGTGTAGGAGGTAGTAGTTGGGCTTACATAAAACCAACATATCAGATATGAAACTTAAATGTTTAGCAGACATCACATTTTCGAAGATTTTTTTCAATAAACTGTGTGGTAAATGCTGGGAAACGAAGCTTTTCATACATGTTCATTCATCCAAAGAAGTTCTTGACGTATATGGAAGGCAGATCCTTTGCAGAACGTGGTCGGTTGACCTGATTTCTGCATCATTGTAAATTTTGTGGCTCTTGGTTTGGGAGGTCACGTCATATATGGTTAAATAGAGAATCAAATCTTCCATTAATGCAGCAAATGTGCAACATCCTATATTCACCGGGTGTCAGTTTAACCTAGTGATATAGGGTATGCTGGTATAACCTGGGCATCTCCTGTATATAATTATATATGTACAGCTGGTATAAGTTATACATCTTCTTGTATATAGTGATATGGACCATGCTGGTATAACCTGGGCATCTCCTGTATATAATTATATAGGTACAGCTGGTATAAGTTATACATCTTCTTGTGTACAGTGATATGGAGCATGCTGGTATAACCTGGGGATCTCCTGTATATAATTATATATGTACAGCTGGTATAAGTTATACATCTTCTGTATATAGTGATATGGAGCATGCTGGTATAACCTGGGCATCTCCTGTATATAATTATATATGTACAGCTGGTATAAGTTATACATCTTCTTGTATGTAGTGATATGGAGCATGCTGGTATAACCTGGGCATCTCCTGTATATGATTATATACAGTGGCGTAACTAGAGTGTTATGGGCCCCAGTGCAAACTTTGTATCGGGGCCCCCCTACCCCCCGATTTTTATAAAGAAGCGGCAGATTTTCTTACTAATGGCTTTCCCGTGTGGCTAGTCCGCTGCGTGAATGAGGGCCAAGCCCCATTCCGGACAGCAGAGACACGGAGCAGTAACATGATTGATAATGCTCCGTGCCTCTCTGTGACCTTTTTACTAAAAAATCACAGGGAGATAAAGTGGTCACCGTGATTTTGTAGCAAAACGATCATAGAGAGGCATGGAGCATTATCAATCATGTTACTGCTCGGTGTCTCTGCTGTCCGGAGCGGGGCTTGGCACTCTTTCACACAGCAGATTAGCCACACGGGATCCGCTCGTGTGTAAGAGCCCAATGCATGGCTACACTCACCCAATCCTAATAAAATCTGGTCCTACCTCATCCAGGGTGTCGCTGGCGTCGGTGTGATGTCCGCTGGATCCAGAACAAGGTCCCTGTGGTGATAGAAAAAAAAAGAATAATCACATAAGGAAGGGATGGTGACTACCCCTGTGAAACTACCAGCTGGGGGCGCTCTGCTGGCCTGGTAGACTGAGCTATGCCAATGTATAGCAGGGTAATTTAGGACATTTCCCCTAAGTGCTACCACACAGTACTAATGTCCACATTGTGGCCCCTCACAGTAGTAATGCCCATCTTGTGGCCTTTCACAGTAATTAAGCCCACCTTGTGGTCCCTTCACAAAAGTTATGTCCTTCTTGTGGCCCCTCACAGCAGTTATGCCCACCTTTGTTCCTGTCACAGTAGTTATGCCCAGATATGTGCCCCTCACAGTAGTTATGCCAAATATGTGCCCCCTAACAGTAGTTATGCCAAATATATGCCCCCTCACGGTATTTATGCCAGATATGTGCCCCTCACAGTGGATATGCCCAGATATGTGCCCCTCACAGTGGATATGCCCAGATATGTGCCCGCTCACAGTGGTTATGCCCAGATATGTGCCCACTCACAGTAGTTATGCCCAGATATGTGCCCCTCACAGTGGATATGGCCAGATATGTTCCCCCTCACAGTAGTTATGCCAGACTATGTGCCCCTCACAGTAGTTATGACCAGATATGTGCCCCCTACAGTGGTTATGCCATATTATGTGCCCCTCACATTAAATATGCCCACATATGTGCCCCTCACAGTGGTTATGCCAGATTATGTGCCCCCCTCACAGTAGTTATGCCTTTATATGTGCCATCTCATAGTTATGCCTTTATATGTGCCCCCCTCACAGTAGTTATGCCAGATATGTGCCCCCCTACAGTGGTTATGCCAGATTATGTGCCCCTCACATTAGATATGCCCACATATGTGCCCCTCACAGTGGTTATGCCAGATTATGTGCCCCCCTCACAGTAGTTATGGCAGATTAGGTGCCCCCTCAGTAGAGATGCCCACTTTTGTGCCCCCTCATTCTAGTTGTGCCCATCAACCCCCCCCCCCTTCCCCTTCCCCTTTGCCCCCAGTCTGCAGTGTTAGGAAAATAAAAAAAAAACACATACTTACCCTCTTCCCTGATGTTGCGCTGCCACACTGACATCGCACTGCTGGCTGTACTAAAGGCAGTTTCCCGGGCCTTCAGAGCTCCTCCCACAGCCAGCAACCCGATGTGCGGCCAGCAGAGGGAGCGCTAGAGCTCCTGCTTCACTGATGATCTGGAGACAGCCCGGCAGTGACAAGAACTGCCGGGCCGAGTGTATGTGAGTGAGTGCGCGCGTCCTCCCTCTTCCTCCCACCCCCTCTGCGCAAACCTCCCCCACCTTGCCTCATATTAAACATGTAATGGAGCGCCCTGACGGGGCCCGGCATTGTCACTGTACTTCATGCCGGGCCCCTTCACAGCGCTTCATTACATGTTAGTACAGCGGGCCCCCTCCCCCCGCCGGGCCCGGTCGCAGTCGCACTCCCTGCGACCGCGATCGTTACGCCCCTGATTATATATGTACAGCTGGTATAAGTTATACATCTTCTGTATACAGTGATATGGACCATGCTGGTATAACCTGGGCATCTCCTGTATATAATTATATATGTACAGCTGGTATAAGTTATACATCTTCTTGTATATAGTGATATGGAGCATGCTGGTATAACCTGGGGATCTCCTGTATATAATTATATATGTACAGCTGGTATAAGTTATACATCTTCTTGTATATAGTGATATGGAGCATGCTGGTATAACCTGGGTATCTCCTGTATATAATTATATAGGTACAGCTGGTATAAGTTATACATCTTCTTGTATATAGTGATATGGAGCATGCTGGTATAACCTGGGTATCTCCTGTATATAATTATACATGTACAGCTGGTATAAGTTATACATCTTCTTGTATATAGTGATATGGACCATGCTGGTATAACCTGGGCATCTCCTGTATATAATTATATATGTACAGCTGGCATAAGTTATACATCATCTTGTATTAAGTGATAAGGAGCATGCTGGTATAACCTGGGCATCTCCTGTATATAATGATATATGTACAGCTGGTATAAGTTATACATCTTCTTGTATATAGTGATATGGAGCATGCTGGTATAACCTGGGCATCTCCTGTATATAATTATATATCTACAGCTGGTATAAGTTATACATCATCTTGTATATAGTGATATGGACCATGCTGGTATAACCTGGGTATCTCCTGTATATAATTATATATGTACAGCTGGCATAAGTTATACATCATCTTGTATTAAGTGATAAGGAGCATGCTGGTATAACCTGGGTATTTCCTGTATATAATTATGTATGTACAGCTAGTATAAGTTATACATCGTCTTGTATATAGTGATATGGACCATGCTGGTATAACCTGGGTATCTCCTGTATATAATTATATATGTACAGCTGGTATAAGTTATACATCTTCTTGTGTATAGTGATTTGGACAATGCTGGTATAACCTGGGCATCTCCTGTATATAATTATATATGTACAGCTGGTATAAGTTATACATCTTCTGTATATAGTGATATGGAGCATGCTGGTATAACCTGGGTATCTCCTGTATATAATTATATAGGTACAGCTGGTATAAGTTATACATCTTCTTGTATATAGTGATATGGAGCATGCTGGTATAACCTGGGTATCTCCTATATATAATTATATATGTACAGCTGGTATAAGTTATACATCATCTTGAATATAGTGATATGGAGCATGCTGGTATAACCTGGGCATCCCCTGTATATAATTATATATGTACAGCTGGTATAAGTTATACATCTTCTTGTATATAGTGATAAGGAGCATGCTGGTATAACCTGGGTATCTCCTGTATATAATTATATATGTGCACCTGGTATAAGTTATACATCTTCTGTATATAGTGATATGGAGCATGCTGGTATAACCTGGGCATCTCCTGTATATAATTATATATATGTACAGCTGGTATAAGTTATACATCTTCTTGTATGTAGTGATATGGACCATGCTGGTATAACCTGGGTATCTCCTGTATATAATTATATATGTACAGCTGGTACAAGTTATACATCTTCTGTATATAGTGATATGGACCATGCTGGTATAACCTGGGCATCTCCTGTATATAATTATATATGTACAGCTGGTATAAGTTATACATCTTCTTGTATGTAGTGATATGGACCATGCTGGTATAACCTGGGCATCTCCTGTATATAATTATATATGTACAACTGGTATAAGTTATACATCTTCTGTATATAGTGATATGTAGTGTTGAGCGCGAATATTCGAATAGCGAAATTTTTTTTGCGAATATCAGCACTTCGCTAATTCGCGAATATTTCGAATATAGCGCTATAAATTCGTTATTTCGAATATTCTTTTTTTTTTTTTTTTATTGTTATATTTCTTTCTTTCCCACTTCCCAAAAGTAGTTCTTACCTGTCCTGAGGATTCCTGGCTTCCTGGCTGCTCCAGTCAGTGCCCATTGCCGCTTCTGCCGACTTCCATGCTCATGGAGCGTCCCCATCACCATGGGAACGCCTCCATACTAGAATGTACTGTCGGATGTGAGAATTAAGTTGAAATCGCAATGCGATTACTTCAAGTTATATTAATCGCATTGAGATTTCAACTTAGAGCTGGGTTTCTAATAGGTCAGCTTGCTAGAATTAACAAAGTTAACGAATATAGAATATAGCAGGTCTAAGTTGAAATCGCAATGCGATTATTATAACTTGAAGTAATCGCATTGCGATTTCAACTTAGACCTGGTTTACTATGGTTGGCTTGGTAGAATTAGCGAAGATGACGAATATGACGAATGTATTCGTCATATTCCTCAAAACGAAGATAACAAAATATTCTCCATCTTTGTTTTAGCTCCATATTCGTCAACTTCGCTAATTCTAGCAATCAAATAGGAAAGTTTACTATAGAGACAGCTGTGTTTAATTCGCTATGCGATTATATTACTTTGCATTTTTTTTTAATAAATAGAATAATTAGAATAATTATCGCATAGCGAATTAAAAACTTAGCTGTCTCTAGTCAACTTTCCTATTTGATTGCTAGAATTAGAGAAGTTGACGAATATTCGTCATATTCGTCATCTTCGCTAATTCTAGATATCAAACCAATAGGAAAGTTGCCTTAAGTTAAAATCGCATATTAATCGCGATAACTAGAATAATGACGAATATTCGTTTTCAACGAATATGAGACGAATATTCTAGCGAATATTCACAAATTTCGTCGAAATCGAATATGGCACCTCCCGCTCATCACTAGTGATATGGAGCATGCTGGTATAACCTGGGTATCTCCTGTATATAATTATATATGTACAGCTGGTATAAGTTATACATCTTCTTGTATATAGTGATATGGACCATGCTGGTATAACCTGGGCATCCCCTGTATATAATTATATATGTACAGCTGGTGTAAGTTATACATCTTCTTGTATATAGTGATATGGACCATGCTGGTATAACCTGGGCATCTCCTGTATATAATTATATATGTACAGCTGGTATAAGTTATACATCTTCTTGTATATAGTGATATGGACCATGCTGGTATAACCTGGGCATCTCCTGTATATAATTATGTATGTACAGCTGGTATAAGTTATACATCATCTTGTATATAGTGATATGGACTATGCTGGTATAACCTGGGTATCTCCTGTATATAATTATATTTGTGGGAGGAGCTAAGCGAGGAACAGAATAGGCACGCCCACGTACCGTCCCGACTAAACTGGCTGGAGTGTGCCCGACGCCAGTGACGAGGTAAGGCCTGAATAAGTGGGCCACCCAAGAGGAGAGTATGAAGAAGGGGATGGGAGGGAGGGGCAAGAATCGGGCGCCCTCCTGCTTGTAGGAGGGGGTTTAAATAGGGTAAGTGCGCTCCTCCCACAATTACAGGCTGCAAGCAGCCTTCAATATTTGTGGGAGGAGCTAAGCGAGGAACAGAATAGGCACGCCCACGTACCGTCCCGACTAAACTGGCTGGAGTGTGCCCGACGCCAGTGACGAGGTAAGGCCTGAATAAGTGGGCAAAAGAGAACTGGCACGTTGCAGGGTATGGAATATTTATTGAAGCATTGTGGCCTACAATGCCAAGGAACAAAAGGCTCTGGATATCTCAGCCCGTGGATTCGGAATGTACCTTGCGAAGCAGAACGACCTCCAACGGCCCATCTTGCGGATGATGTGCGCCGGTACCTGGTGACTAGAAGCTGCGGACGCGGCCCCTATACGAAAAGAGTGCTAACCCAACCCTGCGGCCAGGGTGCGGATGTTGGAGATGAACAGGGTTGAAGCAACGGGTCGTCTAAGTGGGAGATTGGAGGGAGGCCAGGAGCTCCTGGAGCACCTTGATAGGACACCAACAGTTGGCCGTAGGGTAAAATTCCACCTCTATGGGAGGACCGGCTTGATTGGTCTTGGAGGAAGGAATGGACAGGATGAAGTGGTCGGAGTGCCAGGCGAGATGTCGCCTGAGCAGGGTTGTCCGGGAGATGGCGCTGCAGGTGAACTCCCTGGGTCTGAGGAACCTATAGAACCCGAGGTACATGGCCGCTTGTAATGATGCTTGCTGATTGGCCAAAAGGAAAACCTTGACGGGACACCAGTAGGCCGTGGGGAAGAACTCTACCTCGGTGGGAGGACCAGCCTGATGGACTTGGTGGCTGGGATGGACAGTATGAAGTGGACCGTTGCTCGGTTGACCGTGCCGCAGGTGGACTCCCCGGATCTAAGAATCCAGCGACCCTAGTTACATGGCTGCTTTGGCGATGATGCTCGCTGAGTGCCCCTTCAGGCAAATGTGTACCCCCAGCGGGAAGAGACCTGAGTGATTCAGGCAAATGCGAACCAACTGTGGGAAAAGAGCTCAGAGAATCATGCAAATGTGAACAACCTGTGGGAAAAAGAGCTGAGAGAATCATGAAAATGCGAACAACCTGTGGGAAAAAGAGCTGAGAGAATCATGAAAATGCGAACAACCTGTGGGCAAAAAGACCTGAGCGATTCAGGGAATACGTAACCTGGGTGAATCAGGAAACATACGACCTGGGAATACCGCCAACCTGAAAGAGACAGGAAAATACAAAACCTGAGTGATTCAGGAAAATACGTAACCTGGGGAAATCAGGAAAACATACGACCTGGAAATACCGGCAACCTGAAAGAGACAGGAAAAATACAAAACCTGAGCGATTCAGGGAAATACCTACACCTGAGCGATTCAGGAAAATACCTGACCTGAACGATTCAGGGAAACACCTGACCTGAGTGATTCGGGGAAAACCTAACCAGACTGTTCAGGAAAATGTGCAATCTGGGAACAACCGACCTGGAAGAGGAAGGAAAACAAACCCGAATGAGGGAGAACATGGCACCTGAGCGACCCAGGGAAACATAACACCTGAGCGACTCAGGAACACCAGACCCGAGCGACTCAGGAAACACACCAGACCTGAGCGATTCAGGGAACCCACCAGACCTGAGCGATTCAGGGAACCCACCAGACCTGAGCGATTCAGGGAACCCACCAGACCCGAGCGATTCAGGGAACCCACCAGACCCGAGCGATTCAGGGAACCCACCAGACCTGAGCGATTCAGGGAACCCACCAGACCTGAGCGATTCAGGGAACACACCAGACCCGAGCGATTCAGGGAACACACCAGACCCGAGCGATTCAGGGAACACACCAGACCCGAGTGATTCAGGGAACACACCAGACGCGAGCGATTCAGGGAACACACCAGACCCGAGCGATTCAGGGAACACACCAGACCCGAGCGATTCAGGGAACATCACCCCTAAGTGACTAAGGGGAGGCAACACCAGAGCAATTCAGGGGACCTGACCCCCGAGTCACCCAGGGAAGACATGACATAAGTGATTTTGGGAACATGACATCTGTGAATTGGAGAACATAACCCTGAGCGATTCAGGGAAGACCTGACACCTGCGATTCTTGGGTAGATGACACCTGCAATTTGGAGAAAAACACGGCGCCTGAGCGACTCAGGGAAGACAAACCTGACTGAATCAGGGAAGACCTGCGATCCTGGGAACATGACACCTGCGATTTGGGGAAATACATGACACCTGCGATTCTAGGAACATGACACCTGCGTTTTGAGTAAAACATGACACTTGATCGATTCAGGGACCCGGGACGACATAACACCTGAGCGATTCCGGGGGAACATACCACTTGAATGATTCAGGGGAGACATGACACTTGAGTGATTCAGGGGAGACATTACACCTGAGCGATCCGGGGAGACATTACACCTGAGCGATCCGGGGAGACATTACACCTGAGCGATCCGGGCAGACATTACACCTGAGTGATTCAGGGAGACATTACACCTGAGCGAGTTCAGGGAAAAATTGCACCTGAGCGATTCAGGGAAGACATGACACCTGGGTGGTACAGGGAATATTGTAACAGAGCGGTTTGGGGACCTCATCCCACTGAGTGAAACAGGGAGTATATACCTGAGCGAATCGGGGATGACATTGAACCTGAGCGATTCAGTGGAGAAATGACACTTGGTGGTTGCAGACGATAAGACAACCGTGCGGATCGGGAAACACATGATGCTAGGGCGGTACCACGGAATGGCGTTACCCTGAGTGATTTGGGGAGCGGGACCCCTGGGTGACCTAAGGACAGCCGCACCGGCGTGAGGCCCAGGCAACAGACCCCTGACCTCAAGGAACGACTGCCCTCAGTCCCCCAGAGGTTGATTGGCCAACGTATTGGCGTGGTTGGCAGGCGCTCAGCCTGGTATTGAACAACAGGCTGCCATCAGATGACTGCTATTTGCCTTTCTCTTTCTTTGGCAGTGCAGGGGTTAAGGGCAGCAACTGACAGACAGACAACACCAGCTGCTGGTCCGCAGTGGCTGGAGAACGTGGCACACGCTGCATGAGCCTGCTGGAACAGAGGTATTGGCTGTCTGCAGCCGCGCCAGCCCCGCCTCCCTCGGGATCTCCGGACCATCATGACCCCCGCACGAACCCCAGAGGGAGAGAGCGACTGCCGCATGATCGACCGGCTGTGAAGCCTCTCCCCCCCCCCCCACCGGAAGCCCAGGCGGTGCCCGAGACCCCGTTGGACCCAGGTCACGACTGCACGGGGTCCCGTTTGCCGCCTGAGCACAGCCAGCCTAGGATAGTGAACTCCGCCCCCGTGACGGATAGACCCGCCCGCCGGCCGCGACGTCTGTGCTGGCTGAGTGCCAAAGTACCTGGAGGGGAAGCCGTCCAGCCGCGACGTTCGTGGACGCCGACCGGAAGCGATGCCTGGAGGCCCATCCCGGTTGCCGGGCGTGTTCGGGCGGAAGGCAGCCGGGGCAGGGGGAGAAGTGCCTGGTGCCCACGGGAGGGCGCGGCCGCATGGATGTGCCAAAGCACTTACTTACCGCTGGCGCCGCTCTGCAGGAACAAACGGACGTCACGGGAACCGGAAGTGACGTCACGGATCGGAGGCGCCGCGGTCTGGATTCCACGAGGACGCGGAACCGGAAGTGACGTCACGGAAGGTAGCGAAACCGGAAGTGGCGTCACGAACGGGCGGAACTTCAAAAAAACGTCCTGCTGGCATCCGTCGATACATCGGAAAACATAGCGCTACAGCACCAGCCTAACAGAGACGCCGGCCGGGAGATACAAAACAGCAGGGAGCAATGCGGGAGGAGGCCGCAGAGAAGCCAGGGCCTCAATTAGTGGCGTCCCCGGCGGCGCCCCGGACCGGAGAAGTTGCGCCAACACTGAAGGGCCTCTGGAGCAGCAACCAGGCAGACCAACCCGCCGCCGACCCGCAGGGATCTAGGAGCGGTGCATGCTGCCGGTCTAAGAACGGGCCCCCCTTTTCCCTCTGGAAGCCAGGCGGTGGTCAGGACCCGAGATGACGACCCGAAGACGCGACCGGAAGTGACGTCAGGTGCTGGTGAAGCAAGAATCGGGCGCCCTCCTGCTTGTAGGAGGGGGTTTAAATAGGGTAAGTGCGCTCCTCCCACAATTACAGGCTGCAAGCAGCCTTCAATATATGTACAGCTGGTATAAGTTATACATCTTCTTGTATATAGTGATATGGACCATGCTGGTATAACCTGGGCATCCCCTGTATATAATTATATATGTACAGCTGGTATAAGTTATACATCTTCTTGTATATAGTGATATGGACCATGCTGGTATAACCTGGGCATCTCCTGTATATAATTATGTATGTACAGCTGGTATAAGTTATACATCTTCTTGTATATAGTGATATGGAGCATGCTGGTATAACCTGGGTATCTCCTGTATATAATTATATATGTACAGCTGGCATAAGTTATACATCATCTTGTATTAAGTGATAAGGAGCATGCTGGTATAACCTGGGCATCTCCTGTATATAATGATATATGTACAGCTGGTATAAGTTATACATCTTCTTGTATATAGTGATAAGGAGCATGCTGGTATAACCTGGGTATTTCCTGTATATAATTATGTATGTACAGCTAGTATAAGTTATACATCGTCTTGTATATAGTGATATGGACCATGCTGGTATAACCTGGGTATCTCCTGTATATAATTATATATGTACAGCTGGTATAAGTTATACATCTTCTTGTGTATAGTGATTTGGACAATGCTGGTATAACCTGGGCATCTCCTGTATATAATTATATATGTACAGCTGGTATAAGTTATACATCTTCTGTATATAGTGATATGGAGCATGCTGGTATAACCTGGGTATCTCCTGTATATAATTATATAGGTACAGCTGGTATAAGTTATACATCTTCTTGTATATAGTGATATGGAGCATGCTGGTATAACCTGGGTATCTCCTATATATAATTATATATGTACAGCTGGTATAAGTTATACATCATCTTGAATATAGTGATATGGAGCATGCTGGTATAACCTGGGCATCCCCTGTATATAATTATATATGTACAGCTGGTATAAGTTATACATCTTCTTGTATATAGTGATAAGGAGCATGCTGGTATAACCTGGGTATCTCCTGTATATAATTATATATGTGCACCTGGTATAAGTTATACATCTTATTGTATATAGTGATATGGACCATGCTGGTATAACCTGGGTATCTCCTGTATATAATTATATTTGTACAGCTGGTATAAGTTATACATCTTCTTGTATATAGTGATATGGAGCATGCTGGTATAATCTGGGCATCTCCTGTATATAATTATATATGTACAGCTGGTATAAGTTATACATCTTCTTGTATACAGTGATATGGAGCATGCTGGTATAACCTGGGCATCTCCTGTATATAATTATATATGTACAGCTGGTATAAGTTATACATCTTCTTGTATATAGTGATATGGACCATGCTGATATAACCTGGGCATCTCATGTATATAATTATATATGTAAAGCTGGTATAAGTTATACTGACTTATTGGGAAGGTAAGATTACCTCAGCCAACTACCCGCCAACCCCACCAATACGTTCGTCCCCCCCCCCCCCGAATTAATACTAGGAAACCGACTACTTGGTATAAATGGCCGCAACGGCCCGTTTATTAAAGACCACCACATTCTCCTCCAACTTTTAACACTGATAAACATAACAGTGAACACATAACACAAAATTAAAGTGCAATAACATTCCAACACTGTGTAAAGGATCCTAGAAGGCAACCCAAGCAAGCTGCGTTCATCACACCCCATCTCCACTTGACTTTTTACCTTACCCTCGGCCGCAGTCACCGACCCAAGGGCACCAAACCTTCCAAAATTCTCTCTCGATTATCCCCTGTAGGCCTTTTATCCCCCAACAGGAGCCCCATCCGTCGGCTTACCGACCTCCTGAGATGCACGCTCCAACATGTCATGCACCTGTTTAAAACATTGAATTGCCTTCCAGGACCCTCCATTAACCTGCCAGAAACGAACATTGGTGACACCTCAACTATGGACGTCCTGCCACACCTTCAAGGCTGTTTCCAAGCCCTATTGGTTCCCCAAGGCCCACATATCCGTGCCGACGTCATTCAAGTGCACACCATCGGCCCTCAAGAATTGAGGCGAGGCAGCCTCCAATTCCTTATGCCGCACCACAAAGCCACCCTGACGACGAACAAAACGCCCGACTTCGCTATTCAGCTTTGCCTGCGCCCTGTTAATACGATCCACCAACCTCGCGAATCGCCATGACCTCCGAGCCACCACCTCAGACCAGACGACCAACAAATCCAGAAAATCACCTAACAACCGCATCAAGTCCAGCTTGATATCCCGAATCACATCTCTGGACCGCCGAACACCCAAATCATTACCCCCCCACATGTAAGACCAAAATGTCGGGAGGCCAATCTAACGACGCGGATGCATGGAACTCAGGTAACACCCTACCCCACAAGAGACCTCGCAAACCTATCCACCTCACTTGCAACTCCTCAGACCGGAACCCCAATTACCTTCCATTTCTGCGCACGTCGGCTCGCAACGCACCCCAGTGAACATAGGAATGTCCCAGAATCCACGCCAAGCACGATGAGGACCCTGTAAATAAACAAAAATTAAAACTATGCCTTAACAGGCAACTAATACAAATGACATAATGACTCAAAACACAGTACAATAAAACCAATCCTTATAACATATGAGGCCGAACATACTTCCGAAAACATGACGATTCCCAACGGTCAATCCGCTTAATAGCCTCATCCCCTAGACCCCATCTGGCCGCCTCGGTCGCCGCACCTATCCGGAAGGAATGAGACTCAAACTCCCTGGCCGGATAACCTCCCACATCTAGGCACTTCCTGAACACCGTGACAAACTGGAAACGAGACAAGGCCATTCCATCCTGGTGCACCAACAAAGACCCCCCAACATTCGGCCGCAAAGACAAAAACTCTTCCACACAACGTACAGGGCAGAGCACTGACCCACACAAAGGGCGCAACAAAATGGCCACTCCCCTGCCCTCCTGGTCAGTTTTTGACTGACGCAACACACATCGCACACCTTCCTCACTCAAACGTATGTCCTCATGCAACAAACCCCCACCTCACGCCCGACTGCTGGCTACCAACTCGGAAACCCTAAATGCACCAAAAAAGGCCAAAGAAAACTGAAGCCCGAAACAAACAAATCTCATACCCCGACTTACACACCACACCAACCTCATCCCACAAAACCTGCAACACCGGAATAGAAACTGGACGACGAGTGTCTTTCCTCACTCCACTGCGTCTATAACCCTTCAACGCCTGGCGAACCAAAAAACTTCTGGACACATCAGCCAAACCACGCAGGCGCAACCAGAACGCCACAGCCGTAACCCTTTTAGAAGCAACAGAGAAAGAAACACCCGAACTGTAAGACATCCCCACGAAATAAACCAGTAACAAATGCAAGTCCTCTACTACCACGCCACCCCCGACCTGATCCATTAACTGTTCCTATTGGGACCACACAGACGAATAAGCTGACCAATAAGCTGACCACGTACTCCTACTCACGGACCGCCTGATCAGATCTGATGAGACCCCAAGGCCACGCTCCAGAGCCACTGAGGACAAGGCAGACCCGTCGCATCCCCGCTCGGCACCAATCTGTGAAAACGATCCCACTGAAAACGAGAAAGGGAATCTGCAATTGAATTATTAACGGCAGGAACATGCACCGCTACAAAGCACGCATTCAACTTTAAACCCTTCAGAACCAAGTGCCTAAGCAAGCGCAACACCGGGGGCGAATTGGCGGACTGACTATTAACCGCTTGTACCACTCCCAAATTATCGCAACAAAAACGCACCCGTTTATTCCTTAACAAATCGCCCCACAACTCAGTTGCCAACACAATCGGGAACAATTCTAACAACACTAAGTTACCCAGAAAGCCGGCTACTGCCCATTCCTCCGGCCACGGACCCGCACTCCATTGCCCTTGACAAAGCGCCCCATAACCACAAGAACCTGACGCGTCCGTAAACAGCTTAAGGTCTACATTGCAAATCGGCTCCTCCATCCACACTGAACGACCATTAAATTCACACAAAAAACGTTCCCAAACTACTAAGTCCGCCCGCACCTCAGCAGACAGCCGCAAGAAATGAAAAGGCACCTTCACACCCGCTGTAGCCATGGCCAAGCACCTAAAGAACACCCGGCCCATAGGCAATATCCTGCAAGCAAAATTCAGTTTGCCTAACACAGACTGCACCCTACGTAACTGCACTTTCTTTGCTTTACTCAAGAATGCTACCTCACCGCGCAAATCCACCACCTTCTCCTCGGGTAACCTGCATTCCATTGCCACACTATCAATTACTATTCCCAAAAACTTAACAGAGGTAGCCGGCCCCTCAACGGCACCCCAAACCTGGCCTCCACCCGCTCCATAGTGTGCAGTAAAACCGAACAGACCCTCGACCCCGCAGGCCCCAAAAACTAAAAATCATCAAGATAGTGCAACACTGAGTTCCAACCCGCCTCTCGCTTCACCACCCATTCCAAAAACGAATTAAACTTTTCAAACGAAGAACACAAAATAGCACAGGCCATCGGCAAACAACAATCCACATAAAACTGCCCGGCCCATTTAAATACCAACAAATAAAAGCTATCCGGATGAATGGGCAGTAAACGAAACGCTGCTTCAATATCAGTCTTTGCCAACAGAGACCCCTGCCCGAAACGGCTCCCCCAACTGGAGTCCCCACAGTGTTATCCTGCTGCTTGCTGTGCCCCCCCCCCCCCAGGGGTGTAGCTATAGGGGGTGCAGAGGTAGCAGTCGCTACCGGGCCCAGGAGCCTGAAGGGGCCCAAAGACACTTGTGCCACATAAGACACACAAAGCACTGAGGGAAGGGGGGCCCAAGCCGAACTCTTGCACCGGGGCCCATGAGCCTTTAGTTACGCCCCAATACCCCCAAATCCTATCCTGAAGAAACATTACTGCCCCCCATAGTAATAGTGCTCCTCATAGTCCCACCAATAGTAATTCCCTTCTAGAATGCCCTCATTAGTAACACTGCCCCAACTGTGATAATGCTCCTCAACAATGCCCCCATTATTAGAAGAGCCCTCCCATAATAATAATACCCTCACAGAGCCCCCCAGTAGAAATAAGGCCCCCAATTGTTCCCCCAGTGGTAATAATGGGGGACGGATCCGTTTACAATTGCACCATTTTGTGTCAATGCAAAGGGATCCGTCCCCATTGACTTACATTGTAAGTCAGGACGGATCCGTTTGGCTCCGCAAGGCCATGCAGACACAAAAACGCTGCTTGCAGCATTTTGGGGTCCACCTCCAAAACGGAACGGGGGGGCGTACGGAGCCGAACGAATGCATTCTGAATGGATCCGCATCCATTCAGAATGCATTGGGGTTAAACTGATGCATTTGGGGCTGCTTGTGAGAGCCTTGAAACGGATCTCACAAGCGGATCCCCAAACCCAAGTGTGAGCTTAGCCTAAACATTAAGTCCCATGTACATAAACATCATTCCCCCCCACCATCCACTTTCAACATACAGTCCCATGTAAATAACATCACTCCCTCCCCCAGCCACCTCAAGCACACAGTTCCATGTCAATAACATCCCTCCCTTTAAAAAAAAAAAAAAAAAAAAACACCCATGGCATCAGTGGGGGCCGCCTTACAAGGTAATACCATAATTAGCCTATTTCAAAACTGATGAAAGGCCCTCTTTAAGTTGAATTACTGAAATACAGTAAGGTCCATAAATATTGGGACATGGACACAATTCTAACATTTTTGGCTCTATACACCACCACAATGGATTTGAAATGAAACAAACAAGATGCGCTTTAACTGCAGACTGTCAGCTTTAATTTGAGGGTATTTACATCCAAATCAGGTGAACGGTGTAGGAATTACAACAGTTTGCGTATGTGCCTCCCACTTGTTAAGGAACCAAAAGTAATGGGACAGAATAATAATCATAAATCAAACTTTCACTTTTTAATACTTGGTTGCAAATCGTTTGCAGTCAATTACAGCCTGAAGTCTGGAACGCATAGACATCACCAGACGCTGGGTTTCATCCCTGGTGATGCTCTGCCAGGCCTCTACTGCAACTGTCTTCAGTTCCTGCTTGTTCTTGGGGATTTTTCCCTTCAGTTTTGTCTTCAGCAAGTGAAATGCATGCTCAATCGGATTCAGGTCAGGTGATTGGCTTGGCCATTGCATAACATTCCACTTCTTTCCCTTAAAAAACTCTTTGGTTGCTTTTGTTGTATGCTTTGGGTCATTGTCCATCTGCACTGTGAAGCGCTGTCCAATGCGTTCTGAAGCATTTGGCTGAATATGAGCAGATAATATTGCCCGAAACACTTCAGAATTCATCCTGCTGCTTTTGTCAGCAGTCACATCATCAATAAATACAAGAGAACCAGTTCCATTGGCAGCCATACATGCCCACGCCATGACACTACCACCACCATGCTTCACTGATGAGGTGGTATGCTTAGGATCATGAGCAGTTCCTTTCCTTCTCCATACTCTTCTCTTCCCATCACTCTGGTACAAGTTGATCTTGGTCTTATCTGTCCATAGGATATTGTTCCAGAACTGTGAAGGCTTTTTTAGATGTCGTTTGGCAAACTCTAATCTGGCCTTCCTGTTTTTGAGGCTCACAAATGGTTTACATCTTGTGGTGAACCCTCTGTATTCACTCTGGTGAAGTCTTCTCTTGGTTGTTGACTTTGACACACATACACCTACAGTACAGACCAAAAGTTTGGACACACCTTCTCATTCAAAGAGTTTTCTTTATTTTCATGACTATGAAGGCATCAAAACTATGAATTAACACATATGGAATGATATACATAACAAACAAGTGTGAAACAACAGAAAATATGTAATATTCTAGGTTCTTCAAAGTAGCCACCTTTTGCTTTGATTACTGCTTTGCACACTCTTGGCATTCTCTTGATGAGCTTCAAGAGGTAGTCCCCTGAAATGGTCTTCCAACAGTCTTGAAGGAGTTCCCAGAGATGCTTAGCACTTGTTGCCCCTTTTGCCTTCACTCTGCGGTCCAGCTCACCCCAAACCATCTAGATTGGGTTCAGGTCCGGTGACTGTGGAGGCCAGGTCATCTGGTGCAGCACCCCATCACTCTCCTTCATGGTCAAATAGCCCTTACTTTCAAAGTTTTCCCAATTTTTTAGCTGACTGACTTACCTTCATTTCTTAAAGTAATGATGGCCACTCGTTTTTCTTTACTTAGCTGCTTTTTTCTTGCCATAATACAAATTCTAACAGTCTATTCAGTAGGACTATCAGCTGTGTATCCACCTGACTTCTCCTCAACGCAACTGATGGTCCCAACCCCATTTATAAGGCAAGAAATCCCACTTATTAAACCTGACAGGGCACACCTGTGAAGTGAAAACCATTTCAGGGGGACTACCTCTTGAAGCTCATCAAGAGAATGTCAAGAGTGTGCAAAGCCGTAATCAAAGCAAAAGGTGGCTATTTTGAAGAACCTAGAATATGACATATTTTCAGTTGTTTCACACTTGTTTGTTATGTATATAATTCCACATGTGTTAATTCATAGTTTTGATTCCTTCAGTGTGAATCTACAATTTTCATAGTCATTAAAATAAAGAAAACTCTTTGAATGAGAAGGTGTGTCCAAACTTTTGGTCTGTACTGTACCTCCTGGAGAGTGTTCTTGATCTGGCCAACTGTTGTGAAGGGTGTTTTCTTCACCAGGGAAAGAATTCTTCGGTCATCCACTGTGGCGAAACCAACCTCGCCACTGGGTTTTGGAGAGGCCTGTTTACCAGCCTCTTGCCTCAGGATTATGGCCCATACTAACTTTAAAGGAGAAGACCGGCCGCACAGCTGTCTTTGGAATTGTATTTTGTTATGTGAGGGTACCCAGATAGCTAATTTTATTGCATTTGTGTATTCTGAGTGCCATTCACCTAATGATATGCACTCAGACTTGAGCTATCTGGGATATGTTAAATGTCTGTGTTTGCTGTGGAGGTGTGACATTGTGTGTTGGGTGGTGATTTCTGTCCTGTTGTCTCCACATGTGTATTGGCAATTTCCCTTTGTCCTGAGAGATAATTGAATTGCGCCTCGGGTGTCTCCAGGGCAGAGAGGAGGAAACCATGATGCATTGTGGGGATGTGTTGTGTCTGTGTATCCTGAGTTGCTACGTATCTGTCCTGTGTCACAGTCTTCCTTCTGGTCCGCTAGGGGCGTGTCCACCAGATGGGGACCTGTATAAATACGGGCGGGTAGCCCTCAATAAAGTGTGCCTTCATCATGTTGAGGCTGGTGTTTGGGTAACTGATCAACACTGGGGGATTGCTATACGCTGGGAGATTTGCTATACTCCCCTGGCTATAACTACTAGCTCTTTTAAGAGCTGTTCCTGCTCTCTGGTTTTAGGAGAGGTTCACTCACTGGAGCCTGGAGTCTTGTCGTAGGTCCAGGGTGGGTAGGAGACGGTGAGACCTCAACAAAGCTTCGGCGGTTCGTGGGGTCTGCAGTGGAGTGCTTGGAGTCCTCGGAAAGCACTAGGAGCATCTTTCAATGGAGGTACCCGTTCGGGGTGCCAGGAGATCCGTTACATCCACCACAGTTGTTTTCCGTGGTCTTCCTGGTCTTTTGGTGTTGCTGAGCTCACCAGTGCGTTCCTTCTTTTTAAGAATGTTCCAAACAGTTGTTTTGGCCACTCCTAATGTTTTTGCTATCTCTCTGATGTTTTTTTTTTTTTCAGCCTAATGATGGCTTGCTTCACTGATAGTGACAGCTCTTAGGATCTCATCTTGATAGTTGACAGCAACAGATTCCAAATGCAAATAGCACACTTGAAATGAACTCTGGACCTTTTATCTGCTCATTGTAATTGGGATAATGAGGGAATAACACACACCTGGCCATGGAACAGCTGAGAAGCCAATTGTCCCATTACTTTTGGTCCCGTAACAAGTGGGAGGCACATATGCAAACTGTCGTAATTCCTACACCGTTCACCTGATTTGGATGTAAATACCCTCAAATTAAGGGTCCATTCACACGTCCGTTGTTTCTTTCCTGATCTGTTCCGTTTTTTGCTGAACAGATCTGGACCAGATCTGGACCCATTCATTTTCAATGGGTCCTGAAAAAAAACGGACAGCTCAATGTCTGATTTTTTTTCAGGACCCATTGAAAATGAATGGGTCCAGATCTGGTCCAGATCTGTTCAGCAAAAAACGGAACAGATCAGGAAAGAAACAACGGACGTGTGAATGGACCCTAAGCTGATAGTCTTCAGATAAAGCACGTCTTGTTCATTTCATTTCAAATCCATTGTGGTGGTGTATAGAGCCAAAAATGTTACAATTGTGTCGATGTCCCAATATTTATGGACCTGACTGTAAATGAACTTTGGAGGATTTCTATTTTTTCGAGTTTCACCTGTATGTACAGCTGGTATAAGTTATACATCTTCTGTATATAGTGATATGGACCATGCTGGTATAACCTGGGCATCTCCTGTACATAATTATACATGTACAGCTGGTAAAAGTTATACATCTTGTATATAGTGATATGGACCATGCTAGGCATCTCCTGTAGGTAATTATATACAGTTGCAAGACAAAGTATGTAAACCCTTTGGAATTATATGGATTTCTGCACAAATTGGTCATAAAATGTGATCTGATCTTCATCTAAGTCACAACAATAGACAATCACAGTCTGCTTAAACTAATAACACACAAAGAATTAAATGTTACCATGTTTTTATTGAACACACCATGTAAACATTCACAGTGCAGGTGGAAAAAGTATGTGAACCCTTGGATTTAATAACTGGTTGAACCTCCTTTGGCAGCAATAACTTCAGCCAAACGTTTCCTGTAGTTGCAGATCAGACGTGCACAACGGTCAGGAGTAATTCTTGACCATTCCTCTTTACAGAACTGTTTCAGTTCAGCAATATTCTTGAGATGTCTGGTGTGAATCGCTTTCTTGAGGTCATGCCACAGCATCTCAATCGGGTTGAGGTCAGGACTCTGACTGAGCCACTCCAGAAGGCGTATTTTCTTCTGTTTAAGCCATTCTGTTGTTGATTTACTTCTATGCTTTGGGTCGTTGTCCTGTTGCAACATCCATCTTCTGTTAAGCTTCAGCTGGTGGACAGATGGCTTTAAGTTCTCCTGCAAAATGTCTTGATAAACTTGGGAATTCATTTTTCCTTCGATTATAGCAATCCATCCAGGCCCTGACGCAGCAAAGCAGCCCCAAACCATGATGCCCCCACCACCATACTTCACAGTTGGGATGAGGTTTTGATGTTGGAGTGCTGTGCCTCTTTTTCTCCACACATAGTGTTATGTGTTTCTTCCAAACATCTCAACTTTGGTGTCATCTGTCCACAGAATATTTTGCCAGTACTGCTGTGGAACATCCAGGTGCTCTTGTGCAAACTGTAAACGTGCAGCAATGTTTTTTTTGGACAGAAGTGGCTTCTTCTGTGGTATCCTCCCATGAAATCCATTCTTGTTTAGTGTTTTACGTATCGTAGATTTACTAACGGGGATGTTTGCATATGCCAGAGACTTTTGTAAGTCTTTAGCTGACACTCTAGGATTCTTCTTCACCTCATTAAGCAGTCTGCGCTGTGCTTTTGCAGTCATCTTTACAGGACGGCCACTCCTAGGGAGAGTAGCAGCAGTGCTGAACTTTCTCCATTTATAGACAATTTGTCTTACCGTGGACTGATGAACAGCAAGGCTTTTGGAGATACTTTTATAACCCTTTCCAGCTTTATGCAAGTCAACAATTCTTAATAGTAGGTTTTGTGCGAAGCATCATTCACATCAGGCAATGCTTCTTGTGAAAAGCAAACCCAGAACTAGTGTGTGTGTTTTTATAGGGCAGGGCAGCTGTAACCAACACCTCCAATCACATCTCATTGATTGGACTCCAGTTGGCTGACACCTCACTCCAATTAGCTCTTGGAGATGTCATTAGTCTAGGGGTTCACATACTTTTCCCACCTACACTGTGAATGTTTACATGGTGTGTTCAATAAAAATATGGTAACATTTAATTATTTGTGTGTTATTAGTTTAACCACCTCCGGACCGCCTAACGCAGGATCGCGTTCCGAAGGCGGCAGCCCTGCGCACAGTCGCGCATATATGCGTCATCTCGCGAGACGCGAGATTTCCTGTGAACGCGCGCACACAGGCACGCGCGTTCACAGGATCGGAAGGTAAGCGAGTGGATCTCCAGCCTGCCAGCAGCGATCGTTCGCTGGCAGGCTGGAGATGTGATTTTTTTAACCCCTAACAGGTATATTAGACGCTGTTTTGATAACAGCGTCTAATATACCTGCTACCTGGTCCTCTGGTGGTCCCTTTTGTTTGGATCGACCACCAGAGGACACAGGTAGCTCAGCAATATGTAGCACCAAACACCACTACACTACACCCCCCCCTGTCATGTATTAACCCCTTATTAACCCCTGATCACCCCATATAGACTCCCTGATCACCCCCCTGTCATTTATCACCCCCCTCTAAGGCTGCATTCAGATGTCCGTATGTTTTTTACGGATCCACGGATACATGGATCGGATCCGCAAAACACATACAGACGTCTGAATGGAGCCTTACAGGGGGGTGATCACCCCATATAGACTCCCTGATCACCCCCCTGTCATTGATCACCCCCCTGTAAGGCTCCATTCAGATGTTCGTATGTTTTTTTACGGATCCACGGATACATGGATCGGATCCGCAAAACACATACGGACATCTGAATGGAGCCTTACAGGGGGGTGATCAATGACAGGGGGGTGATCACCCCATATAGACTCCCTGATCATCCCCCTGTAATTGATCACCCCCCTGTCATTGATCACCCCCCTGTAAGGCTGCATTCAGATGTCCGTATGTTTTTTACGGATCCACGGATACATGGATCGGATCCGCAAAACACATACAGACATCTGAATGGAGCCTTACAGGGGGGTGATCAATGACAGGAGGGTGATCACCCCATATAGACTCCCTGATCACGCCCCTGTCATTGATCACCCCCCTGTCATTGATCACCCCCCTGTAAGGCTGCATTCAGATGTCCGTATGTTTTTTACGGATCCACGGATACATGGATCGGATCCGCCAAACACATACGGACATCTGAATGGAGTCTTACAGGGGGGTGATCAATGACAGGGGGGTGATCACCCCATATAGACTCCCTGATCACCCCCCTGTCATTGATCACCCCCCTGTCAGGCTCCATTCAGATGTCCGTATTTTTTTTACGGATCCACGGATACATGGATCGGATCCGCAAAACACATACGGACATCTGAATGGAGCCTTATAGGGGGGTGATCAATGACAGGGGGGTGATCACCCCATATAGACTCCCTGATCACCCCCCTGTCATTGATCACCCCCCTGTCATTGATCACCCCCCGTCATTGATCACCCCCCTGTCATTGATAACCCCCCTGTAAGGCTCCATTCAGACATTTTTTTGGCGGAATTTTTTTTTTTTTTCTTACAAAGTCTCATATTCCACTGACTTGTGTCAAAAAATAAAATCTCACATGAACTCACCATACCCCTCACGGAATCCAAATGCGTAAACATTTTTAGACATTTATATTCCAGACTTCTTCTCACGCTTTAGGGCCCCTAGAATGCCAGGGCAGTATAAATACCCCACATGTGACCCCATTTCGGAAAGAAGACACCCCAAGGTATTCCGTGAGGGGCATATTGAGTCCATGAAAGATTGAAATTTTTGTCCCAAGTTAACGGAAAGGGAGACTTTGTGAGAAAAAAAAATAAAAAATCAATTTCCGCTAACTTGTGCCAAAAAAAAAAATTCTATGAACTCGCCATGCCCCTCATTGAATACCTTGGGGTGTCTTCTTTCCAAAATGGGGTCACATGTGGGGTATTTATACTGCCCTGGCATTTTAGGGGCCCTAAAGCGTGAGAAGAAGTCTGGGATCCAAATGTCTAAAAATGCCTTCATAAAAGGAATGTAGGCCCCTTTGCGCATCTAGGCTGCAAAAAAGTGTCACACATCTGGTATCGCCGTACTCAGGAGAAGTTGGGCAATGTGTTTTGGGGTGTTATTTTACATATACCCATGCTGGATGAGATAAATATCTTGGTGAAATGCCAACTTTGTATAAAAAATGGGAAAAGTTGTCTTTTGCCGAGATATTTCTCTCACCCTGCATGAGTATATGTAAAAAGACACCCCAAAACACATTGCCCAACTTCTCCTGAATACGGCGATACCACATGTGTGACACTTTTTTGCAGCCTAGGTGGGCAAAGGGGCCCACATTCCAAAGAGCACCTTTAGGATTTCACAGGTCATTTACCTACTTACCACATATTAGGGCCCCTAGAATGTCAGGGCAGTATAACTACCCCACAAGTGACCCCATTTTTGAAAGAAGACACCCCAAGGTATTCCGTGAGGGGCATGGCGAGTTCCTAGAATTTTTTATTTTTTGTCACAAGTTAGCGGAAATTGAGGATTTTTTTTTTTTTCTTACAAAGTCTCATATTCCACTAACTTGTGATAAAAAATAAAAACTTCCATGAACTCACTATGCCCATCACGAAATACCTTGGGGTGTCTTCTTTCCAAAATGGGGTCACTTGTGGGGTAGTTATACTGCCCTGGCATTTTAGGGGCCCGAATGCGTGAGAAGTGGTTTGAAATCAAAATCTGTAAAAAATGGCCGGTGAAATCCGAAAGGTGCTCTTTGGAATGTGGGCCCCTTTGCCCACCTAGGCTGCAAAAAAGTGTCACACATCTGGTATCACCGTACTCAGGAGAAGTTGGGCAATGTGTTTTGGGGTGTCAATTTACATATACCCATGCTGGGTGAGAGAAATATCTTGGTCAAATGCCAACTTTGTATAAAAAAATGGGAAAAGTTGTCTTTTGCCAAGATATTTCTCTCACCCAGCATGGGTTTATGTAAAATGACACCCCAAAACACATTTCCCAACTTTTCCTGAGTACTGCAATACCAGATGTGTGACACTTTTTTGCAGCCTAGGTGGGCAAAGGGGCCCACATTCCAAAGAGCACCTTTCGGATTTCACCGGCCATTTTTTACAGATTTTGATTTCAAACTACTTTGCACGCATTTGGGCCCCTAAAATGCCAGGGCAGTATAACTACCCCACAAGTGACCCCATTTTGGAAAGAAGACACCCCAAGGTATTTCGTGATGGGCATAGTGAGTTCATGGAAGTTTTAATTTTTTGTCACAAGTTAGTGGAATATGAGACTTTGTAAGAAAAAAAAAAAAAAAAAATCATCATTTTCCGCTAACTTGTGACAAAAAATAAAAAGTTCTATGAACTCACTATGCCCATCAGCGAATACCTTAGGGTGTCTACTTTCTGAAATGGGGTCATTTGTGGGGTGTTTGTACTGTCTGGCCAATGTAGAACCTCAGGAAACATGACAGGTGCTCAGAAAGTCAGAGCTGCTTCAAAAAGCGGAAATTCACATTTTTGTACCATCGTTTGTAAACAGGGGCGTAGCTAGAAATGCATGGGCCCCATAGCAAAAAAATATTATGGGGCCCCCCCTGTGCCATCCACAGATCCCCCTCCCCTAAATAGTGCCATCCACAGATCCCCCTCCCTTAAACAGTGCCATACACAGATCCCCTCCTCTAAATAGTGCCATCCACAGATCCCCCTCCCCTAAATAGTGCCATCCACAGATCCCCCTCCCCTAAATAGTGCCATCCACAGATCCCCCTCCCCTAAATAGTGCCATCCACAGATCCCCCTCCCCTAAATAGTGCCATCAACAGATCCCCCTCCCCTAAATAGTGCCATTCACAGATCCCCCTCCCCTAAACAGTGCCATCAACAGATCCCCCTCCCCTAAATAGTGCCATCCACAGATCCCCCTCCCCTAAACAGTGCCATCCACAGATCCCTCTCCCCTAAACAGTGCCATCCACAGATCCCCTCCCCTAAACAGTGCCATCCACAGATCCCCCTCCCCTAAACAGTGCCATCCACAGACCCACCTCCCCTAAACAGTGCCATCCACAGATCCCCTCCCCTAAACAGTGCCATCCACAGATCCCCCTCCCCTAATCAGTGCCATCAACAGATCCTCCCTCCCCTAAACAGTGCCACCCACAGATCCCCTCCCCTAAACAGTGCCATCCACAGATCCCCCTCCCCTAAACAGTGCCATCCACAGATCCCCCTCCCCTAAACAGTGCCATCCACAGATCCCCCTCCCCTAAACAGTGCCATCCACAGTATCAGGTGCCTCTCTCCCCACCCCCCCCATGTGCCAGTATCAGGTGCCAACTCCCCCCCCACCAGGTGCCAGTATCAGGTGCCAACCTTCATCCCCCCATGTGCCAGTATCAAGTGCCCCCCGCTCCCCCCATGGCAGTAACAGTCGGGTATTAAAAAAATAAAATAAACACTTCTACTTACCTCCATGTCAGCGATGCGATGCAGCCTCTTCCTGTGTCCCGCCCTGTATGTCCATATATGGAGTCAGTGCTTGTATTTCAGAAAAGGTTTCTGCTGGGATTCAAACCCATGACCTTCTGTATCAGAGGCAAAGCTTCTAACCACAAGACCATACGAAATGCCTTGCTGCTGACTGAAAAAAAAATGACTTCTACTGTGATAGCTGGCTAAGGCTACTTTCACACCTGCGTTCAGGTGTCCGCTCGTGAGCGGCCTGTTAATACGAACCACCAACCTCAGACCAGACGACCAACAAATCCAGAAAATCACCTAACAACCGCAACAAGTCCAGCTTGATATCCCGAATCACATCTCTGGACCGCCGAACACCCAAATCATTAACCCCCACATGTAAGACCAAAATGTCGGGAGGCCAATCTAACGACGCGGATGCATGGAACTCAGGTAACACCCTACCCCACAAGAGACCTCGCAAACCTATCCACCTCACTTGCAACTCCTCAGGCCGGAACCCCAATTACCTTCCATTTCTGCGCACGTCGGCTCGCAACGCACCCCAGTGAACATAGGAATGTCCCAGAATCCACGCCAAGCACGATGAGGACCCTGTAAATAAACAAAAATTAAAACTATGCCTTAACAGACCAGACGACCAACAAATCCAGAAAATCACCTAACAACCGCAACAAGTCCAGCTTGATATCCCGAATCACATCTCTGGACCGCCGAACACCCAAATCATTAACCCCCACATGTAAGACCAAAATGTCGGGAGGCCAATCTAACGACGCGGATGCATGGAACTCAGGTAACACCCTACCCCACAAGAGACCTCGCAAACCTATCCACCTCACTTGCAACTCCTCAGGCCGGAACCCCAATTGCCTTCCATTTCTGCGCACATCGGCTCGCAACGCAACCCAGTGAACATAGGAATGTATGAAAATAAGAACTCAAAAATGGTGGCTCACCTCAGGCGGGGTTCTGGATAAGGTGCTGCTAGCCCAATGTAGAGGAAAACCCCTCCTCTAGTAATATATATAGCAAAGATCAAGGTTAGGGCGAGCACTCAACACTTGGACCAAAGAAGTGATAGATACCACTGACGAAGGGAAAGAGTTCCCGAAACGCGTCTGGGCCGCACACCTGTAACAGAAGCATCTCCGCACTCTATGCATGGCCATGCAAATACTAATCTAAATTGGAAGAATATGGATTTCTAGGATGCCAAGCACAGAATCTGTAAAGCAGCGCTTTGGGCCGTCCAAGACACTCACCACTTCCGAAATCCCGCGAGATCTGGGGATAACGAACCACAGCAGTTACTATCCAGACGCCGGAACTATTCACCTGCTGCCTATCCACCGCACACGTCCACAGAGACGTCCTCGCAATTGAGTAAGAGGAAGGTAGGAACATTATCATTGCAGATTGTATGCGACCAGGCATACTTTTGAATGTGCACGGCTACTATACCGAATCACCGCTATTTAAGGACACTGATACATGTGTCTACACAATAGTAGCAATTGTTTGATTTAGCTACTTCATTACGTCATCAATACCGGAGCAGCGCATACAAGCCAGTATTACCTATTGACTATTTTATTTGCGCATGGGACATTAGCTTACTGCTACATCTAATCGTCCTGGCTGACTACTATTACACCAGTCGCTCTGATTCAAGTGTTAGACCATACACAGTATCATACCAGCTTCCTGATACAAGCGACCGTCACGATTCTTTTATCCCTATATGTGGAATTTGTTAATATGTATTTTATTCCTATATTTTAGTTTTTATGACTGTAATATACACGTGTTATAAATTGTGATTTAATAAATGTTTTATCTATCACTTCTTTGGTCCAAGTGTTGAGTGCTCGCCTTAACCTTGATCTTTGAACATAGGAATGTCCCAGAATCCACGCCAAGCACGATGAGGACCCTGTAAATAAACAAAAATTAAAACTATGCCTTAACAGGCAACTAATACAAATGACATAATGACTCAAAACACAGTACAATAAAACCAATCCTTATAACATATGAGGCCGAACATACTTCCGAAAACATGCAGATTCCCAACAGCCAATCCGCTTAATAGCCTCATCCCCTAGACCCCATCTGGCCGCCTCGGTCGCCGCGCCTATCCGGAAGGAATGAGACTCAAACTCCCTGGCCGGATAACCTCCCACATCTAGGCACTTCCTGAACACCGCAACAAACTGGAAATGAGACAAGGCCATTCCATCCTGGTGCACCAACAAAGACCCCCCAACATTCGGCCGCAAAGACAAAAACTCTTCCACACAACGTACAGGGCAGAGCACTGACCCACACAAAGGGCGCAACAAAATGGCCACTCCCCTGCCCTCCTGGTCAGTTTTTGACCGACGTAACACACATCGCACACCTTCCTCACTCAAACGTATGTCCTCATGCAACAAACCCCCACCTCGCGCCCGACTGCTGGCTACCAACTCGGAATCTGCAATTGCATTATTAACGCCAGGAACATGCACCGCTACAAAGCACGCATTCAACTTTAAACCCTTTAGAACCAAGTGCCTAAGCAAGCGCAACACCGGGGGCGAATTGGCGGACTGACTATTAACCGCTTGTACCACTCCCAAATTATCGCAACAAAAACGCACCCGTTTATTGCTTAACAAATCGCCCCACAACTCAGTTGCCAACACAATCGGGAACAATTCTAACAACACTAAGTTACCCAGAAAGCCGGCCACTGCCCATTCCTCCGGCCACGGACCCGCACTCCATTGCCCTTGACAAAACGCCCCATAACCACAAGAACCTGACGCGTCCGTAAACAGCTTATGGTCTACACTGCAAATCGGCTCCTCCATCCACACTGAACGACCAATAAATTCACACTAAAAATGTTCCCAAACTACTAAGTCCGCCCGCACCTCAGCAGACAGCCGCAAGAAATGAAAAGGCACCTTCACACCCGTTGTAGCCATGGCCAAGCACCTACAGAACACCCGGCCCATAGGCAATATCCTGCAAGCAAAATTCAGTTTGCCTAACACAGACTGCACCCTACGTAACTGCACTTTCTTTGCTTTACTCAAGAATGCTACCTCGCCGCGCAAATCCACCACCTTCTCCTCGGGTAACCTGCATTCCATTGCCACACTATCAATTACTATTCCAAAAAACTTACCAGAGGTAGCCGGCCCCTCAGTTTTTTTCAGGGCCAACGGCACCCCAAACCTGGCCTCCACCCGCTCCATAGTATGCAGTAAAACTGAACAGACCCTCGACCCCGCAGGTCCCAAAAACAAAAATTCATCAAGTGCAACACTGAGTTCCAACCCGCCTCTCGCTTCACCATCCATTCCAAAAACAAATTAAACTTTTCAAACAAAGAACACAAAATAGCACAGGCCATCGGCAAACAACAATCCACATAAAACTGCCCGGCCCATTTAAATCCCAACAAATAAAAACTATCCGGATGAATGGGCAGTAAACGAAACGCTGCTTCAATATCAGTCTTTGCCAACAGAGACCCCTGCCCGAAACGGCGCACCCACCGCACCGCCTGATCAAACGACGTGTACGACACAGAACACAACTCGTCGTCAATACCATTGTTTACTGAACTCCCCGCAGGAAATTACAGATTATGAATGAGCCGGTATTTGTTCGGCTCCTTTTTTGGGACCAACCCCAACGGTGACACCCACAAACCCTGCAAAGGACACTCCGCAAACTGACCAGCAATCCTCCCAGCAGCCACTTCCTTTGCAATCTTGTCATCAACCACCTCCGGACGCTGCAACGCGGAAGACAAGTTGCGAGCCACAACTCCTACACCCTCTGAAACACACAGGATCTTAAAACCATCCCTAAAACCAGCTAACAACAACTCTGCCGCCTCCCTATTTGGATAAATCCTTAGAAATGGCTCTATCTCGTCCACCCTCACCGGAGTCACCCCTCTTCTGCACAGCCTCATATCCCTTTCCTTTCCCACGCCTAAAACACCGCGACAAGCTATGGGCACCTCCGCAACCTGAACATTCATGCTTGAACCGGCAATTGGCCAAATACCTACAATACCCTTCGTTGAATTGCCAACAGCATCCCTTTTTTCCCCCACTATTGGAATCCGCTGCCGAGGAACCCCTCGGCCGCACCTCGAAAGGCCTGGTTACCCCCTTTTGGAGCCGCCATCAGCTGCATCCGAGGGCTAATGTCTTTGTGGTCCCACCTAATGCCTGGCCGGACCGCCTTCCTCTGACGAAACTGTTCATCGTACCGGAGCCAAGCTACCCCCCCATACGTCCGGTACGCCTCCCCCACAGCATCCATGTAACAAAAGAGCGCCGAACAGTGTTCTGGCGTCTTTTCGCCAACAACGCTTGCTAAGATAGCGAAAGCCTGCAGCCAATTAGAAAAAGTGTGCGGTATAAGTCTATACCGCCGCTTCTCCTCCTCCTCTCTTTTGCACTCCTCAGGCTTCATCCTATCCAAATGAAACTTTTCTAATGGGAGTAACGAAAATATTTCTACGTACTCGTCCTTCCAAATCTTCTCACGGACCTCAGGCTTCAAGTGGGCCCCCAACGGCCCCTCAAAGCAGACATAAACCTCCCCCTTTGCTGCGTCCGCCAGCCTAACATCTTCACCCGCCTTAGCTTTTCTGCCCCCAATAGCCTCAGTTATTACTACCGTTCCCCCGGCTGCCGCATCAGGCGGACTCACCACATGAACCGCACTATCCCGCTCCCCAGCCCCCGCCACCGGCGCAGGAGCCCAAACTGCAGCTGGACATGTGACCGCCCAGACCCCAAACGCGACAATAGTGACAACATGCCCGACAACAATTCTTGCTCTAAACCCTCCGACCCAGACCTGCACAACTGATCAGATGTGACCCCACCCCCACCCAACACATGAGCCTGACTCGACGTTCTTTCACCTGGCTGACCCTGGGGTATCCGCTCAGCAGCCGCAAACCGCGCTGAAACTCCACTCGGCATAGCTCCGACCGGTGACGAAGACGTAGTCGGACAGGTGTCTTCAGCGTCCACCACTCAAACGTCCTCTTCCCACTCTTCTTGGTTAAGTTCCCCTTCTTCTAGCGACTGTTCCGGCAGAAGACCCCCGTCAACGTCCGAAAGACGGGGTGGCGGCTCCGCCAATTCGATGTCCAAGTGCCCACCCCCTTGTGGCCGCTGTCCCCGAACATCCCTGGCCTCCTCCACGAAATTCCTGTGAACGGGTTCCCTGGCCTGCCAGCCAAGAGCCGCACTGGGCCGTCCAGACGTATCCGACTCAACCTGCTGCGCTGTGGGCGGAGCTAAACTGGTTCCCACAGCCAGCGCTCTTCCCCTTGTCCTCCCGCCTACAGTACCAGGCCTCGCCACTGGTGTCTCTGTTGCTCTTCCCCTTGTCAGCCTGCCTGCAGTACCCGGCCTCACCACTGGTGTCGTTGTCTCTCCTCCCCTTGACGGCAGGCCTGCAGTACCAGGCCGCACCACCGATGTCGCTGCCGCATCCAGCCTACTCACACTCTGGCAGGGAGAAGACCGCCGCCGACCCCCCGATATAGGCCGCGGCGCCACCCGCTCCGATCCGGTCCCCATCATCGCAGGCAGGGCCTCACCACAGGTCAGTGAGGCCGCAACCGCCACCATCCTCCCGACCGGACTCCCGCTCGCCGACACAGGTAAGGCCCGATGCGCCTGCTCCTCCGATGGGCCAGTCTGTGCCGATGTCGCCGCTCCGCCACCCCCCCTGCCAAGAAGGAGACAGAAGACGGGTGCTGGCCCGTCTTTCCCCTGCAGGTGCCTGATGCTGTATAGAATTCCTCCCGCTGCGACGGCCAACCGTAACCCTTTCAGCGCCGACCAACCGCAGCGGAGGGTCCCTGGTGGGGCTCCTTAAGCGTCGCCGCACCTGGGGGTCGCCTCAGGGCTGAGTCTAACCGGTGGCACTGATCTCCGGGCCCTGCTCCTCACAGTCGGTGCAGCTGGGGGCACAGCCTGTGCCTCCATAGCAGCTTGAAAGCTCCGCTCCCGCCAGGCAGAGCCATGCTGCTCAGCCGCTGCCCTAACTGCCGCAAGCAACTCATCCAAAGAGGACATGACTGCAAAAACGACGCTACCTTGCACTACTCACGTTTTTTCTAGCCCAACTCGCAGGTCTAACCCCGGACACTAATGCACGTGCCCCCCCCCAACAACCCTTTATATACAGCCCGCAAAATTAACTAATACCGCCCCCCCCCCTTACCACCAATCAGACTACAGCACCGAGAATCCCATAAAATTAACCCCTTCCTGCCTTCGTACTTCCCCCCAAGTCAGTATGCACTTCGCTACTGGCTGCGCCTCGCTCCATTGCTCCAAATCTTCGTGTATATAGTGATATGGAGCATGCTGGTATAACCTAGGTATCTCCTGTATATAATTATACATGAACAGTTGGTATAAGTTATACATCTTCTTGTATATAGTGATATGGACCATGCTGGTATAACCTGGGCATCTCCTGTATATGATTATATATGTACAGCTGGTATAAGTTATATATCTTCTTGTATATAGTGATATGGAGCATGCTGGTATAACCTAGGTATCTCCTGTATATAATTATACATGAACAGTTGGTATAAGTTATACATCTTCTTGTATACAGTGATATGGAGCATGCTGGTATAACCTGGGCATCTCCTGTATATAATTATATATGTACAGCTGGTATAAGTTATACATATTCTTGTATACAGTGATATGGAGCATGCTGGTATAACCTGGGCATCTCCTGTATATAATTATATATGTACAGCTGGTATAAGTTATACATCTTCTTGTATATAGTGATATGGACCATGCTGGTATAACCTGGGCATCTCCTGTATATAATTATATATGTACAGCTGGTATAAGTTATACATATTCTTGTATATAGTGATATGGACCATGCTGGTATAACCTGGGTATCTCCTGTATATAATTATATATATACAGCTGGTATAAGTTATACATCTTCTTGTATATAGTGATATGGAGCATGCTGGTATAACCTGGGTATCTCCTGTATATAATTATATATGTACAGCTGGTATAAGTTATACATCTTCTTGTATATAGTGATATGGAGCATGCTGGTATAACCTGGGTATCTCCTGTATATGATTATATATGTACAGCTGGTATAAGTTATACATCTTCTTGTATATAGTGATATGGAGCATGCTGGTATAACCTGGGTATCTCCTGTATATAATGATATATATGTACAGCTGGTATAAGATATACATCTTCTTGTATATAGTGATATGGACCATGCTGGTATAACCTGGGCATCTCCTGTATATAATTATATATGTACAGCCGGTATAAGTTATACATCTTCTTGTATATAGTGATATGGACCATGCTGGTATAACTAGGTGATTTTCCTAGTCTTTGACGGAAAGTCATGGTTTTATTAAAGACACGGAGGCGAGTATTGCTATCTCCTTCTTTACTGTCACCACACAGCAGCAAAGAAAAAACTTTACATAACATGACGTAACCATAGTAACATCTCCCTCCCCTCATAGTCCATATAATAGACGGCTCCTCCTATAGATCCTCCTCTTTCTTTACGAGCCTGACACCATGACCGGAACCACCGAACACGAAACCGGAACCTTGAATCGGGAAAACGACCAGCACGGAACCACCGGAACCTCCGAACGAACACCATCAGCTGAGATCACTGGAACCCTTCTTCCTTGAAAGCCAACATGGCTATAACTGGAGCAGAGCAATTGAAGCCCGTAGCGAATCAACTTCCTCCTGAAAGTGATAAACAAATTAAGCAATGGGCAGAAGAATACATCGCTAGTCATACGCGATCCTGCCATAATAAATATCTTAAACCGACTATGCAGACAAAGCATGCAAATCAGAGTAAAAACCACAGTAAATACATTGTAAGGGAGGGAATCCCCGGGTGGGCAATACTCGCCTCCGTGTCTTTAATAAAACCATGACTTTCCGTCAAAGACTAGGAAAATCACCTAGTTTTACAGCAAGACACGGAGGCTCCTATTGCTAAGTTTAAAGTTGAGCAATCACAGCAGAAAACAAATGTGGAGGCGGTCTAAAATAATACTCCCTGAATGTCGATGCCGAAGACCAGTCCGCAAGACGTAGAATATCCTCCAATCGTGCCCCCGAAACAGCCAAGGCGGTAGCTGATGCGCCTCTAGCGGAATGAGCTGTAAATATGGAAGTATCAATTCCTGCTAACGACATAATCCACTTCATCCAACGCGCCAAAGTAGGGCTGGAGACAGGACCAAATGGATGCCGAATGGACAAGAAAAGCTGAGGAACCGAAGACAACCGGTAAGCACGCGTCCGAGATTCATACTCCTTCAAACAAGCCACCGGACAAAGAACCGGTGAGGCTGGAAACGATGGGTAAGAGACCGACCTAATGTTGGTCTTAGTACGTCTGGATATATTGAAGGTGACCCCTTCCGGAGTAAATGATCTGGCGTCATGATCAAGCGCCCGAACATCAGAGACCCGCTTACAGGATATCAGGCAAAAAAGAACCACTAACTTAGCCGACAACTGCCGTAAGGTGAGATCCGGGTTACCTGGCCAGTTGGATAAAAAGGACAAAACCAAAGAAACGTCCCAAGTCGTGGTAAAGCGAGGACGGGGAGGACGAGACATGCGGGAACCGCGAAGCAAACGCGATACGGAAGGGTGCTGTCCCGCAGGGACACCATCAAAACCCTGATGCGTAGACGAAATAGCGGATCTGAACAAATTAATTGTGCGATAAGCTTTACCCGCTTCGAAAAGAGAGGTAAGAAAATCTAAAAGATGGGTCACAGGGGCCGAAACGGGATCCAAGTCCCGTTCCACGCACCAACTAGACCAAGATCGCCAGGCTGCCCGATAAGATTTTCTGGTGCCGGGAGCCCATGCGTTGTCCAAAAGGCGTCTAGTTGCCTCTGAAATATTACCGATTTCTCCAGGCGTCCTGAGATCCGGCAGGCTATCAGACGTAGGGATCCGTCCAACAGGAGCGGGTGGTGTAAACCTCGAGGGTCCTGGAGGAGATCCATCCGATTCGGGAGAAGAAACGGCACATCTATCAGGAGACCCAGTAGTGACGGAAACCAAGCCTGAGTCCCCCAGAAGGGAACCACCACTACCAATTCGGCCAGATGACGACGAACATGTAACATCATCCTCGGGATCATAGCAAATGGCGGGAATGCATACATCAGCGGACCGGACCAGGGTTGCAGGAACGCGTCCACTGCCTCTGCCGCCGGATCCGGGCGCCAGCTGAAAAACCGTGGAAGCTGGGTGTTCAGACGTGAGGCAAATAGGTCTATCGCAAAAGGACCCCAATTCCTGGATAACTCTGAAAATGTTTCTGGCGCTAGCATCCAATCGCTGCTGTCCGTAAGGTATCGAGAGCCCCAATCCGCCCGACTGTTGTGGAGTCCCGGGAGGAATTCCGCTTGAACCATGACATCCCTGGAGAGACAAAAGGCCCAGAAATCTTTCGCTAACCGAGCCAAGGTAGCCGAGCGCGTACCTCCCAACCGGTTGATGTATCGCACTGCAGACACATTGTCCATCCTCAAACGAATGCACGCCCGAGCCATCCCGTTGGTGAAACTCCGAATGGCAAAGGAACCGGCAAGAAGTTCCAACGCGTTGATATGAAGTCGCGCCTCTTCTGTGGACCACCGGCCACCCGTGGAGATCCCGTTGCAGTGGGCACCCCAACCGTGAAGGCTGGCGTCCGACTCGACAGTGAAATCGGGATGTAAACCGAATATCGCTTTGCCGTTCCAAGCTTCCAGGTTGTCGATCCACCAAGCGATCTCTTCCCGAGATTCCGGGTCCAGGATCAGAGTGTCTGCGAACGCAGCGCCAGAGCGGAGATGCGCTATCTTCAAGCGCTGCAGGGCCCTGTAGTGCAATGGGGCCGGAAACACTGCTTGGATCGAAGAGGCAAGAAGACCTATGATCCTGGCCAAATGGCGTAGGGACAGCCGAGGAATAGACAGGGCATGTCTGAGTTCCTTGCGTATGGAACGCAGCTTCGTTGCGGGAAGCGAGAGGGATTCGGAAACCGAATCCACGGTAAACCCCAAAAACTCCATCCTCTGCGATGGTTCTAAGCATGACTTCTCGTGGTTGACTAGAAAACCTAGACGGGATAGAAGGTCCGTCGTCCAGCTGAGATGTATCAACAGAGTCGAGGCTGACTGGTGCATGACAAGAATGTCGTCCAGGTATATTATGAGGCGTACCCCACGACTGCGGAGCCAGGCCACCACTGGTCGCATAAGTTTTGTGAAGCACCATGGCGCTGAGGAAAGGCCGAAAGGGAGGCAAGAGAACCTCCAGATTTCTCCCCTCCACAGGAAACGCAGTAAGTCCCTGGATGGGGCGGACACAGGTACTGTTAAGTAAGCGTCCTTGAGGTCTAGTTTTACAAACCAATCGCCCGTCATGAGGAGATCTCGGAGTAGATGGATGCCCTCCATCTTGAAGTGGCGATAGCGGACGATCGCATTCAGAGCCCGTAAATTGATAACAGGGCGCATCTGACCCCCTTTCTTCTGGACCAGAAAGATAGAGCTGATGACACCTGACATGCCTGGTGGTGCCCTCTCGATCGCCCGCTTGTGGTAGAGGGAAGAGAGTTCTAGGTCTACCAGCGCGGCGTCGGGGCGAGACAGCAGGGAGGTGGGAGGGGTTGGAATCTGGTCTGGCGAAGCCACGAGCTCCACGTGGAAGCCTTCTACAGTGGATAAAATCCAAGGGTCGGATGTTATTGCCGCCCAAGCAGGGGAAAAATGCAGGAGTCTGCCCCCTATGCAATGCTCCAAAGAAGCCCCCATCGGGGGAGGACTTACCGAAATGTCGTCTTGAGGACTGATTTCCTCTGTAGGGTCTGCCACGCCATTGTCCACCTCTGGCCGGGAAGAACGGGGATGGAAACCTCTGTTCCTGGAAGGCGGGGCGTTGATGAAAGGAGCCTCTGCCCGCGTTGCGGGTTTGAAAATTGGAACGGCCGGACAGACGGCCCCTAATACTGCCGGCCCTGGTGGAGACCCGTCCCTGGAATACTCTCCTAATTGAAGATTGGGCCTTATCTAGGGCAGTGAAAGCTCCCACGAACCGGCTTAAATCCTTTATAAAGGAGTCTCCAAAGAGATGACCCTGAGCATCTGCGCCTGATTCGGTAAGGGCCAGGTTGGCCAGTTTCGGGTCAATTTTAAATAAAATTGCCTTCCTTCTCTCTATTGCTAGAGAGGAATTGGCGTTGCCAGCAATGCAGATTGCCCGCTGGATCCAGCCTCTCATTTCCTCAGGGTCAATAGGGGACCCATCTGATCTGGCATTCTCAGCCATCTCAAACAGTTTGGTTAGAGGACCAAACACATCTAGGAGCTTGTCCTGACAGCTGCGCAGAGCTGAGTCTAACCCCTTACGGGGATTCCAGCCGGACTTGGCAAGGAATTGTGTGACCTTGGGATCTACCACAGGGGTGTCACAAACCTTATTAGGCACAATGGGCCTAGGGCATTCAGCCTTCATCTTATTTCTCGCCTCCTTGCTAAGGGGGCGGCGGACCCAATGTTCCAGGTATTTACCAACATGGTCCGTCGGCAGCCACTCCGCCGATCTGGGATGGTGGAGGGCGTTAGGGTCAAACATGGGCTCTCCCAAATGGTCAACAAGGGAGGAAGCCGGAGTGGCCCTCGCAGAGGAATCCTTCACTTGAGAAGTGGAAGGAGTGGGGCAGAGGGGGGAACTGGGCCCCGCATGCGTTTCATCCTCAGACTCAGCATTTGTATCAGCAAAGGCCTCCTCATCTGACCCAATATCGGCGTCAGAATCACTCAATTGTTGCGCTCTAGCGCATTTCCAAGGCCGCGCCCGTTCTGCCTGGCGCGGAAAGGCTCTCTTACGCGATCTATGCGCGTGTTCAAGGGTGGCCGGAGGCGCACCAGTCAATTGTACCTGTGACACAGGACTATTCATAGGAGGTTGCTGAGCTGTGGGGACCGCAGGCTGCACAGACCCTGAAACAGGGTGACCAGACAGAGCCTGTGCTATCGTCTGAGACAGCACAGAGGACATGGAGTCCATTGCAGCAGTAATTGCGGCCGTGACAGAGCGCTGCAGCGCTACTGCCTGAGTGTCAACTCCAATATGGGCATCCCTATCAGGGGAGGAGGGTGTAGAGGCCTCATGGGTAGGCTCGGATCGAGGCATGATAGGAACCAGGACGGTCTCCCTGTATAACTGACTGATGGTGGCACTAGGTTACACTGCTCTAATGGTGGGGCTAAATGAGGGCTTAATAGGCCGGATATATTTGTTATATTGCAGGGCAAGCAGAATAGGTACTGAAACAGGGTTAGTCACCCGATGTGCAGGAGCGCCGGAGCCGGCGACTGGATCCTAGGACGGAAGCGGAGAACCAGGAAGTGCCGCCGAGATCCCGCGAGAATCGGCGGGAAGAAACAGAGAAAACTAAAATGGCCGCCGAAATCCCGCGAGAACAGCGGGAGACGGCCCAAGGAGTACCAATATGGCCGCCGAGATCTCGCGAGATCACGCGGCCATAGGAAAAGACTGAGGTGAGCGCGGGAACGCAGCGCCGATGGGGTAGGAACGGAACCTGCAAAGGAATAATATAATGGGGTACAATGATAAACCGCAATAATCGGCACCTATAGGGCCAGAGGGGGAGGACTAGGTAAAACAGGCCTAATAACCTTAATAAAATGAAAATGATATGAGCACAGGGAGCAAAGTCCCAGGCAATGAACAGCAAGAAACACGCTAGCAAAAGCGTGAAATAACAGCAAGTGACAATACACAGTAATATAATCACATATATAAGCTATATATAAGATATAAAATCTAAACACAGGAGCTGCCAAAATGAGTACTTATCTTGGTGGCAGCAGCAAAGAAAGAGGAGGATCTATAGGAGGAGCCGTCTATTATATGGACTATGAGGGGAGGGAGATGTTACTATGGTTACGTCATGTTATGTAAAGTTTTTTCTTTGCTGCTGTGTGGTGACAGTAAAGAAGGAGATAGCAATAGGAGCCTCCGTGTCTTGCTGTAAAACCTGGGCATCTCCTGTATATAATTATATATGTACAGCTGGTATAAGTTATACATCTTCTTGTATTTAGTGATATGGACCATGATGGTATAACCTGGGCATCTCCTGTATATAATTATATATGTACAGCTGGTGTAAGTTATACATCATCTTGTATTTAGTGATATGGACCATGATGGTATAACCTGGGCATCTCCTGTATATAATTATATATGTACAGCTGGTGTAAGTTATACATCATCTTGTATTTAGTGATATGGACCATGATGGTATAACCTGGATATCTCTGGAATTTTGGTTGTTGAGAAATGTAAACCTTATATCCCTAAATTATAATCAAATCTGAAAAAAAAACTCTTCGGTATGCAAACATCGTCTTATCGGTAATTGTGTACCTGGATGGCTGCCAGATGCCATATATCTGCACCCACAGTTTAATTGATATACTATGTCCTGAAATCTAGGTCACAAAGTGATATGTAAAAAATGCTTAAGCTTCTAAATGACCTGATTTTACCCATTTTGATTTCTAGTTCTGCTTTATAATCTATAGACAAGTCCTGGCATTGAGAATACGTCTGATATTGGGTTAGATCAGGTCAATGAGAGCATTTAAAGCTACACTGACCAAAAATATTTACGCAACACTTTCGGTTTTTCCCCTATTTTGCATGAGCTGAACTCAAAAATCTGAAACATTTTCTACATACACAAAATACCCATTACTATTAATTATTGTTCACAAATCTGTCTGAACCTGTGTTAGTGTGCACTTCTCCTTTGCCGAGATAATCCATCCATCCCGCCCAGGTGTGGCATATCAAGGTGCTGATTAGACAGCATGAATATTGCATAGGTGTGCCTTAGACTGCCCACAATAAAAGGCCACTCTGAAATGTGCACAGTTTTGCCTGACTTGGGGGGGTGGTCAGAAAACCTGTCAGTATCTGGTGTGGCCACCATTTGCCTCACGCAGTGCAACACATCTCAGTCACATAGAGTTGATCAGGTTGTTGATTGTGGCCTGTGGAATGTTGGTCCACTCCTCTTCAATAGCTGTGCGAAGTTGCAGAATATTGGCAGGAACTGGAACACGCTGTCGTATACGCCGATTTAGAGCATCCCAAACATGCTCAATGGGTGACATGTCCGGTGAGTATGCTGGCCATGCAAGAACTGGGATGTTTTCAGCTTCCAGGAATTGTGTACAGATCCTTGCAATATGGGGCCGTGCATTATCATGCTGCAACATGAGGTGATGGTCGTGGATGAATGGCACAACAATGGGCCTCAGGATCTCGTCATGGTATCTCTGTGCATTCAAAATGCCATTAATAAAATGTACCTGTGTTCATTGTCCATAACATACGTCTGCCCATACCATAACCCCACCACCACCATGGGCCACTCGTTGACGTCAGCAAACCGCTCATCCACACAACGCCACACACGCTGTCTGCCATCTGCCCTGAACAGTGAAAACCAGAACTCATCTGTGTGAACAGAACCCCTCTCCAACGTGCCAAACGCCATTGAATGTGAGCATTTTCCTACTCAAGTCTGTTACAACGAACTGCAGTCAGGTCCAGACCCCGATGAGGACGACGAGCATGCAGGTGAGCTTCCCTGAGACGGTTTCTGACAGTTTGTCCAGAAATTCTTTGGTTATGCAAACCGATTTTGTTGCTGCAGCTGTCCGGGTGGCTGGTCTCAGAAGATCATGGAGGTAAACATGCTGGATGTGGAGGTCCTGGGCTGGTGTGGTTACACGTGGTCTGCAGTTGTGAGGCCGGTTGGATTTACTGCCAAATTCTCTGAAATGCCTTTGGAGACGTCTTATGTAGAGAAATGAACATTCATTGCACGGGCAACCGCTCTGGTAGACATTCCTGTAGTCAGCATGCAATTGCACGCTCCCTCAAACGTTGCGACATCTGTGGCATTGTGCTGTGTGATCAAACTGCACATTTCAGAGTGGACTTTTATTCTGGGAAGTCTAAGGCACACCTGTGCAATATTCATGCTGTCTAATCAGCACCTTTATATTCCACACCCATGAGGTGGGATGGATTATCTCGACAAAGGAGAAGCGCTCACTAACACAGATTTAGACAGATTTGTGAACAATATTTGAGAGTAATGGGTCTTTTGTTTATGTAGAAAAATGTTTCAGATCTTTGAGTTCAGCTCATGCAAAATGGGAGCAAAACCGAAAGTGTTGCGTTTATATTTTTGTTCAGTGTATATGCAATGTACGGTACTTGATAAGAAAACCTCATACAAGGAGGCAATGTCTGCAAGTAAATTGTTTGGAGAAGGATCTTGTTTGGTGTATACATAAGAGCGTGGAGCAGGGACGTAAGAAAGTCTGATGGGGCATGTGCACCCGGTGATGTGGGGCAAAATATATTCACTCTTCCAGGTGAAGTGAAGGTTAGCTACTAGTCTGTCATGGACATTTTAAATTCACAACTGTAGGGGGCACTCAACTATAGAAACCTTCATAGAAACTGTGTTGGCCATTGGTACAAGGTTAGCCTGGAACTGAAATTTAGACTTTTGGTCAGCCTTATGGAAGTTGACTTGAAGTAGACGATCTGGAGATCTGCTGTTGTCCTGTACTAGGTGGTAGATAAAGTCCTATAGTGGTAAGTGTAGGGTGACCATTTCTGCGTAGCTGCTTTCCCTTCACAGCGGGTCCTACCTCTGATATTCTCTCCTATCAGACATTTGTGGCATATCCTATCGATATGACATCAATGTTTCAGAAGGGAATACCCCTTTAAAGGGGCCTTCTGGGATTACTATGGTTTATAACAGATCTACTCATGTAGTTGCTGACCTCATGTACATATTTTTCCATGATTTTTGGACTCTCCTGACCTGTTTTCACCAAGTAAACCCTTCACTCTGGTTTGTTTCTATCTTATATGTAGCACTTCCTGTTGCTGTATCCAACCAAACCCATGATACACTTCTCCTTCCTCTGCCATAGCTACAGCCCAGCCCCTAAGGCCCAGCTAGTTTATAGCTCCTCCCACCCAGCTGGTTACATAGACACTCCCCTATCACTGCCCCGCCCATGGACAGTGATGGCCAGTTCGCATTGTTCGCCCGCGAACATATGCGGGCTGCCATCTTTTTTCACAAGTCCGGCGAGGCAAAGGTAAGCCCTTACCTGTGCCTGTGCGCGAGCCGCTCTGAAAACAAGTGCGGTCAGCGGGAGCAGGAAGTTCCGAGAACAGCCACCGGGGGCTTTCATTGGGCTGTTCTCGGAACTACCTGCTCCCATTGACCGCATTTGATTTCAGACCGGCTCATGGCACAGGCACAGGTAAGGGCTTACCTGTGCCTCGCCGGACTTGTGAAAAAAGATGGCAGCCCGCATATGTTCGCGGGCGAACAATGCAAACTGGCCATCACTGGTCATGGACATAACATCACAGGAAATAAAAAAAAGAGCTGCATGAATGGAAGATGGGATTAATAAAGGTAAAATAAATACATTACAAGATTACAGTAACCTTCATAAATCATTATTTTAAAGGATTTTGATGGAAACTGGATAACCCCTTTAAGGTATGAACGCTTAATTTAACTATCTCCTCCAAGCCTTAAAAAGATTGACGGTTCAGTAAACAAAAGTCAAGTTTGATAAATGTTACTTATAGTTAAAAAATTGTGATTTGATAGGGAATTGATCAAGTGGACAACAGCTTATGCACGTATGTCCTTAAAATGTCTGTCTACTGTAAAGCCGTACATAGCGGTTCGCTTCTCGAAACCTGAAGCCTCCTGCAGCTTTCCCCTGGTCCCTCCTGAGTGTCCTTCTGTCACTCACACGACACAGGGATCACCCTGTTAACATATCCAAACACAAAATTTACATAATTGTATTTATATGTACATTTTTCCATCAGCCTACCTCCCAGGGCAACCTATAGACTCAGGCCTATAGTTCCTGTAGGTAAATCTAGCCCTGGATGGAAGTTTTCTTTCATGGTGATGGACTACGGGATGATGGAGGATCATCTGTCCAGGTGACAGAGAAATTAGCGCATTGAGAGATAAGATGGCTGACAGGAAGTGGCTGACAATAACTTCCTGTCCTTGAAAGAAAGGGCCCCAAGACTGCACATAGTGACTGTTCATTGGGAGCACAGTCAAGTTTTAATTTTATGATGGAGGTACTCCGCTTTAAACATTGTCAAGTTCATGAAAAACCATTTGTGCAGACCTTCGTGTTATGGAAAGTGTAAACTACGTCAGTAATAGCTATTATTAGAAGGCTGTGGTCATGTCTGTAATAGGGTTAATTGTTCACATGTAACCACCTACGTTTCCGCTATGGCAGAAATCAGTGCCGAAAGGAAAGTTCTTTGGTGCTAACAGCAGTTTTTATCATCATAACTCATATGAAACGCTTCTTTCACAGATTGGAAACTCAAAGGGGACCTCTCACCTCTTTTGACATGTCTGTTTTAGTAACTACCACCAATTCCCATGAAATAACAATTCTTATGGCTCTATGTTGTGCCATCCCTCTATAATTCCTGCTAGAAATGTATGATTCAATTGCCAGCAGTCTGCAATTAAGGTCCAGCTGGGTGTTACTGGTTGGTGGGTGTGTCCCTGCACAGAACTGATTGATTAGTGTCAGACTGTGCAGGAACACACCTCCAATGGGTGACATCCAGCTGGAGCTTTATTTCAGACTGCTGACAAATAATTCATAAACTTCTAGTAGGAATAATAGAGGAATGGCACAACATACAGTCATGAAAATAGACACTCTAGAATTGCTATTGCATGGAGAATGCAAGTAGGTACTAAAACAGACGTGTCCATTAGAGGTGATTGCTCTGCTTTGAAATAGCTGTGGAAAAAATCTAAAACTGTCCCTATGTTGTAGGTGCGTCCAGATTGGCAGGAGGTGGGCCAACACAAGTAGACAGGTATGGTCACATTGCTGGTGCAGTGAACCGGACGCCACAGCTAATGATAGATTTTTGCACATGTTATTTTTTCTAATGTGTGGTTAGGTATAAGACTATGTTATTCATCTGTTATGTATCATCTGGTTGAACCATCACTAGGCTGTGGCGGGCCCAACACGTTGGGCTTGGCTCCTTCCTGTAAATCAGTAGTTAGTCTGTGAGCATGCAGACAATAGCTGGGGCCCGAAAGAGAAAAAAAACTCCAGTAACCTCCCCGATTGGGTGCAACAAAGGAAGAATTTACAGATAGTTAAACAGCCAAATTGGAGGGTGCGAGGAAGCAGACTGTGGAGGTAACGCTCATACTTTGGCTATTGGACTCCACAGCTCCTTGGCTTAGTTTCAAGGCCTCAGGTACCCAGTCATACAAGAGAAAGACAGATTAAAGGTCTGTGGTCTACACCCCACAGTGGACATTGTGGAAAGAAATTTTGGGAGAATACTGTTCTCCAAGGCTGGACTAGAGTGAAGCATAGCCGTATATACAAAAGTGCATCTGGATGTTAAAAGACTGTGTCTACATAAAATCTGGTTATCTGTTAAGCCTCATTTACACGTCAGTGTTTCACGTACGTGTCCTGTACGTGTTCTCCGCGGACAGCACACATCCCCATTCATTTGAATGTGTGGATTCACACATCAGTGTTTTAGCGCGATCCGTGGGTCCGTGTTTACAGCACGGATGCATGTCCTATCTTGGTCCGTGTTCCCAGATCCCTAACGCCCATTATAGTCTATGGGTCTGTGAAAACCACGGAGGCAACACGGATGTCATCCGTGTTGCATCCGTGTTTCACGGATCATTAAGAAGAGATGATTTGAAAATTATTTTTTAGCTAAGTGTCAGTGAAACACGGATGCAACGCTGACAGCAAAAAACGGACACACGGACCCAACACGGATCCTTCACGGACAGCTTCACGGATGCATCACTGACCACCTGCTCACGGATTTGAGCACGGACACAGACGTGTGAATGAGGCTTTAAACTAAAGTGGTCTTCTCCTTCTACTGCCTGGGTCCTTGCCCTGCACCAGACAACATTAACACCAAGGGCACCCCACCATCCATCAGGCAGGAGACCTTCACCAGGGTGTGCCTCCTCTTCACTGCACAACACTACGGGGACTGCTGAAGCAGGACCACCGCCACCATGAGTGGCCCATCATCTACAATGACCACTACCACTCTAGTCCCGCACCTTCAACCACCACCATGCGCCCTCCCCCGCTGGGAATGTTATACGTTTAGGTAGGCCAAATTTAAACATGCAATGGTAGGCAGAGCCTTTCTTAATAGGTAGTTCTAAAGCCCAAGGAATACACTAACATGCTGCGTATTTAAAATCTAGGCCACAGGTCAAATCCTCAGGATAGGTCATCAATATCAGATTGGTTGGGGTCCGACGCGTGGCAGCCCCACCGATCAGATGTATCAAGGAAAGGCACGCGCAGTGTGCAGGTGTCGTCTCCCATCTCTCTTCCTGTTCACTGCTGCCATAAATGCAGCAGTAGCGAGCAGTAAGAGAGACGGGAGACGGCACACTGCGCGCCTGTAATGACCGGCGTCACGCAAAGGGAGGGAAATGGGAAGGCCCTGTCCAAGGGAAAGGGAAAGGTGGTGACCCCTGACTCACCTTGAGGCTGGCACCTGACTGCCCTGACGTCCCTAGACGGGTTCCTCACCTGTACGCCGAGTACGGGTGAGAAACAGTATAGAAGTGGGTCAGTATAGAAGTCCAGGCAGGAAGCTCTATATCTGGCAACCAGAGAAGTGGGAGAGGGGAATATAAGGAGGTTAGGAGTGCTGGACAAGGAACAGCTGAGGAGAAAGAGCTACGGATCCCTGAGTGAGCCAAAAAGGGTTGCAAGGCAAACCCAGAAAGCCACCATTAAGAAACAGCCCTATCTTTATACATAGAGTGCACAGTCACCCGCTGCGACTTCCTGACCCCGGGTATAACGGAGTCAGACGTGGCTCTTGACACCCTCGTGACAGCGCCTTCCCGTCATACAGCTGATTGGCGGGGGTGCCACGTGTCATACCCCCACCGATTTGATATTGATGACCTATCCTATCTCTCTCCTATCTATCTATCTATCTATCTATCTATCTATCTATCTATCTATGGTCCTGGACTCAGCTACAGGCATTCTGTGTGAGCGGAACTTAAAGAGGCAGAAATCTGATGTGGAAATGGTTATATAGAAATGTTTATGCTCTATAAATTATTTTTATGTTTTCATGTGAGACGATTATAGGAGCAGTCAAGTCTCTCGTCTCAAAGATGAGCGACGTGTATTAAATGTAGCTTCAGTTGGAGTATAATGTACACCATCTAAAAATTAAAGGGGTTATCCCATGATTAAAGGGGTTGTCTCATCATGGACAATGGGGGAATATCGCTAGGATATGCCCCCATTGTCTTATAGGTGCGGGTCCCACCGCTGGGACCCGCACCTATATCGAGAACGGAGCCCAGTAAGGTGGTGGCTGGAGGACTCCAGTCCGGCCACCACCAAGCTGGTTCCCCATAGAAGTAAATGGGAGCGTACCGCGCATGCGCAGCCCCCGTTCCCATTCATTTCTATGAGGCTGACCGAAATAGCCGAGCCAACGCTCCGTTCTCGATATAGGTGCTATAAGACAATGGGGGCATATCCTAGCGATATGCCCCCATTATCCATGATGAGACAACCCCTTTAATGTAAAAAAATGAAAATCAGACATCATACAGAACATGACAATCACTTTCTAACAAAGCTCAATCCAGCCCTGTACCTCACATGGGTCCAGAGATCTCTCCATTCATTGCTCCAATTGCTCTTCTCTGGCAGCTCAGGGGGCATGTCCTTTCTGCTGCAGTCCCCCCACCCCGGTAACTGTCGCAGCTTCTAGCAGTAGATACAGCTGACGGCAGTTGAAGATTTAAACTGAGAATGTGCGTCCACCTTAGTTAGGCGGACAGAGAATTAAGGAAAAAGTGCAAACAGCGGGTGGAGAATACAGTGGCCATACTATATTTTTAATTACATGCAACTCCAAAAGTATTCAGACCCAGGTTCTAGTTTGAAAAATTTTGAATAGTTTTTTTTGCGGGACAGCCCCTTTAAGAAAGGTAGAAGTCAGCCTAGGCTCCTGTACATATTATAGACACTTAGTTAAAAAAAAAATGTATACCTTTAATTAAAAAAAGGTAACAAAGCTGCAAAAGAAAAAAAAGTCCAATAAAAATGATGAAATAAAAGCTGCAAAACCGCAAAAAAACAAAACATATTCAGTATTAACATCATTTTTACAACTTGTCCTATAAATTTTACGTGTCATTTGAGGTGAAAGCTGTAAAAAAACACAATAGAAAGATTAAAAGATAAACAATATTGACCCTAAAGTGATGCCAAAAAATTCTACTAGTTATTTTTCCCAGTCCTTTAGACTAAAATTGCCTTTAGACAATCCCGTTTTGCTTAAAGGGTCACTTTACAATAAGTTGATCACAGTGAACTATTACCGGGGCTCCCATCGATCAGCTATAATCTGTTGGGAACCCTGGCACTAAGTGTTCAATTTTCCTGCAGTGCCCCCACAGGTGAAATTAAGTATTACACTACAGAAATCAGTGGGCTGAATGGGATCCCCCATTTTTTAAATCAGAATTCCGTAATGGGGCATTAGAACAGGAGTTCTAAACAGGACAGCCCCTTTAAGAGGTTAAACCGTGCTAACTCTGCCAGAAAATATCTTATGTCTAAAGGCAATTACTATAGTACTGTATCCCCAGATAAGTCATCCAGATCCTTGTACTGTACAGTTGCAAGAAAAAGTATGTGAACCCTTTGGAATGATATGGATTTCTGCACAAATTGGTCATAAAATGTGATCTGATCTTCATCTAAGTCACAACAATAGACAATCACAGTCTGCTTAAACTAATAACACACAAAGAATTAAATGTTACCATGTTTTTATTGAACACACCATGTAAACATTCACAGTGCAGGTGGAAAAAGTATGTGAAACCTTGGATTTAATAACTGGTTGAACCTCCTTTGGCAGCAATAACTACAACCAAACGTTTCCTGTAGTTGCAGATCAGACGTGCACAACGGTCAGGAGTAATTCTTGACCATTCCTCTTTACAGAACTGTTTCAGTTCAGCAATATTCTTAGGATGTCTGGTGTGAATCGCTTTTTTGAGGTCATGCCACAGCATCTCAATTGGGTTCAGGTCAGGACTCTGACTGGGCCACTCCAGATAGCGTATTTTCTTCTGTTTAAGCCATTCTGTTGTTGATTTACTTCTATGCTTTGGGTCATTGTCCTGTTGCAACACCCATCTTCTGTTGAGCTTCAGCTGGTGGACAGATGGCCTTAAGTTCTCCTGCAAAATGTCTTGATAAACTTGGGAATTCATTTTTCCTTCGATGATAGCAATCCGTCCAGGCCCTGATGCAGCAAAGCAGCCCCAAACCATGATGCCCCCACCACCATACTTCACAGTTGAGATGAGGTTTTGATGTTGGTGTGCTGTGCCTCTTTTTCTCCACACATAGTGTTGTGTGTTTCGTCCAAGCAACTCAACTTTGGTTTCATCTGTCCACAGAATATTTTGCCAGTACTGCTATGGAACATCCGGGTGCTCTTGTGCAAACTGTAAACGTGCAGCAATGTTTTTTTTGGACAGCAGTGGCTTCCTCTGTGGTATCCTCCCACAAAAAAACATTCTTGAATAGTGTTTTACCTATCGTAGATTCGCTAACAGGGATGTTAGCATATGCCAGAGACTTTTGTAAGTCTTTAGCTGACACTATAGGATTCTTCTTCACCTCATTGAGTAGTCTGCGCTGTGCTCTTGCAGTCATCTTTACAGGACGGCCACTCCTAGGGAGATTAGCAGCAGTGCTGAACTTTCTCCATTTATAGACAATTTGTCTTACCGTGGACTGATGAACAGCAACGCTTTTGGAGATACTTTCATAACCCTTTCCTGCTTTATGCAAGTCAACAATTCTTAATCGTAGGTCTTCTGAGAGCTCTTTTGTGCGAGGCATCATTCACATCAGGCAATGATTCATGTGAAAAGCAAACCCAGAACTGGTGTGTGTTTTCTATAGGGCAGGGCAGCTGTAACCAACACCTCCAATCTCATCTCATTGATTGGACTCCAGTTGGCTGACACCTCACTCCAATTAGCTCTTGGAGATGTCATTAGTCTAGGGGTTCACATACTTTTTCCACCTGCTCTGTGAATGTTTACATGGTGTGTTCAATAAAACCATGGTAACAATTAATTCTTTGAGTGTTATTAGTTTAAGCAGACTGTGATTGTCTATTGTTGTGACTTAGATGAAGATCGGATCACATTTTATGACCAATTTGTGCAGAAATCCATATCATTCCAAAGGGTTCACATACTTTTTCTTGCAACTGTATATTTCTTTTATTATTTCTGGGGCACGACCTTATGGATTTTTAGATGGTGTCCTGATATGACTTTTTGTCATGTACGTATAATGGTCAGGAGGACTTTATGAATAGTTTTTGCAGTATGTAGAAGCTACATCATACCGCAAAGACCGATCTGTGAACTTTTTTAAATAAACTTCTAAAAGGGAAAGGAGCTGAGAATCAGTGACATGACCTTGCGGGATAATGGCAGTTGGACTAGACGCAATGTCAATACGAAGTGCCATTACAAGGCACAGCAAACAGTCTCTCAGCCATGTAAACAGTAATAAAACCGAGTGCCAAAAACTCCTTTAAAATCAGTAATCATGTATAAAAGATTGACATGACTAGAAATTGAATTTTAGGTCAAGACATTTGATTACATCTATAGATTGGCTCACGTGCAGACTCCTATAATCCAAAAACAGTTAGCAAGTCAGCGTTTGGACTGCCATGAGGGCGAGGTTCCAGGGAGGCAGCGGACCCCATGCATAGCGGTGTGGGTGGTAGTGCTGATGGCACGGTGGTGGCAGTAAGAGTAGTGGTAGCGACTGTGGCACTCTGGGCAAATACAGAGCAGGGAATCGAAAGGGGGGCAAAGGAGCCCACCATGAGATACAATATCACAGTCTGATAAAAATGGCGGAAGGGTGAGGACTATGTTAATGATTATGTGTTGGACAGGACCTGTGAGTCGGATCGGGGTGCCGAGGAGAAGACATCAGAGGAGAAGGGTGGTGGCCGCGGTGGAAATGAAGAGCAGAGGCGATGTTCGGCCAAAACACTGTCAGGGCCAGATTTCCTTCTATTGTGGTCAGCTCGGGAACTGGTGATGCCGCTAATACTGTGGGCGCAGGCTCAAAACGTGCCAGACTTAGGCCAACCTCGGTTGCCTTTAGCTCTGTGCGAGCAACTCCCATATGGCATTTTCTTTCCACAAGGTCGGCACACAAAACCACAGCTGTGTGCAAGACCTGAAGGATTAAAAAAGGCTGTGGGCATTCAGACACAAACATAGGTACCAGAGCTCTATTGCAGCACATAAGGGGCGGACTGGGACCTTAAAGTGGCCCTGGAAAAAATACTAAAAGTGGCCCAGTTTTGTAGTCAGGTGCAAATTGATGGAAGGCAGGTCCAGCAATACCATATTGTGGCATATTATACCACCCCAACAGAGCCAAATACAGTCCATCACAAAATACTGCCAGCAGCACAAAATACATCCCCGAAAACTTCCACTGGCCGGCCACGAGGAAGGCCCAGGCGGCCCCCTTGGCATTGGCCCATTTTGAAATTTCCCTGTAAGGTTTATGGCCAATCCGCCCCTGGGTGGCATCACCGGATCCAGTGGGAAAATAGAACTGCCCAGCATTCTCAATCAGAACAAGTCTGTCCTCCTTCTCCTTGGTCTTCTTTGTGGCAGCTAGCCTACACCACCAACCAGTACAGTGTCTTTGTCATCATCATCAGCTGCTACTTCTCCTGCTCTGACTTCTCTTCCTCCTTTTCCTCCGTTCTATCATGAAACATTAATAACATGATGTGTGGCCATGAGAAAGCTATTCTCGACCAGCAATTAGATTATGTGCAAGCTGATCCCCCACGGCCAAGTTGCTGGACGTTCAGTTGCTACTGTTCCACTTCTGCGCCTTTGCCTAAATTTTATTTTTCTGGCCTCTGGCCTGGAGGAAGTGGTGGGACTCTTGGTGTGTGCATGTCATATGGACAGGCATTCTGAACTCATTAAATGGGTTCTCCAGGAATTAAGACAATGAAAATACTTAAATATTAATTTATTATAAATATATTCCCAAATACCTTTTATTAGTTATAATGGCTCGTTTTGTCTAGGAAGCAATCATTAGGAGAAATAAAGTGGCCGCCGTCCTATTAGCACACATAAAACATGTCCTAATCACACAGGAGGACAAGTTACTTCCCAACACTGAGCTAAGGAGCTGCTTCATCCTCCTCTCTGCTCTGCTTGTCAGGGATTATGATCCTGAATACAGATAATATGATCTTCAACTGAATCTCTGTAGGAATGGAGTTCATGAGGAGACATGTACAGAGAGGAGGAGGGGATGTGGCTGATAAGCAGCACTTGTATGCAGTCTCCATTAACACAGCCCCACAATACCACAGTCTGTCCTGTCTGTCCTCTCTATACTTTATACTTAAGGATGAGGCAATTCTTTTGGTTAGTGTTGTGAAGTAACTTGTCCTGCTGAGTGATTAGGACAGGTTTTATGTGTACTAACAGGACGGCGGCCATTTTATTTCTCCTATTCATTGCTTCCCAGACAAAATGGGCCATTATAACTAATGAAAGGTATTTGGGAATATATTTATAAATAAAGTAATATTTAAGAATTTTCATTTTCTTAATTCCCGGAGAACCACTTTAAGGCATAATTTTTATACTTCGTCCCAACAAGCCACTGTTTTTTTATCCCATGCGGAGAGTGTTTGTTTAAACTCCATCTGCCCCCGATAAGGGACAATTTTTCGAAGCTTTGGAATATGAAAAAGCTTGAGACCTGTGCTGTTTTTTAACGTCATCAACTATGCATTTACTCTTAGCTATGTATGTCGGTATCACTCAGACATCATTTACTATTGCTATCATTGCATTCAAGAGCTTAAGGGGGGGGGGGGAGAAAAAATTCATAAAAAGTTAACAAAAAGAGGCAATATCTTAATTCTAGCCGACTAGAGGGTGTTATATACCAATTTACCAAATAAAATTGATTGAGGTCTGAACTTTTTGAAAAATTGGACAAACCTGAAACAAGCCAAATCTCAAAAGGTTCTCTCATCTGTAACTAAAAGCTTTGTGACTGCAACTGCTAAGCACTGTGCATCATGCTGGAGTAGGTTCAGCTAAAGTGTCCTCCTCATTGCCGCGCCATCCTCGACTAATGTCCCAGAAAAGGATCAATGGCCACACATAGAACTGACCCTCTAACAAATATAGGTATACGGTGACTCCTTTTTGGATTGCAGTCAGTTTGTTAACCCCAAGGACTGGGACTAACGTGAGTGAATATATTTTGTAGGATCCTATATATTTTGTGCTGAGATTTACACGTGCCACTACCGGATGTGTGAACAAAGGTCTAATAATAGCATAAAAGTCATTCATGTTGACTTGACTATAGCTCTATATTTAGAAAATTGAGGTGGTTCTTTGGTACGCTGCCATTTATCTCAAATTTAGGTCTCGCACTTGTGCTTTTAACCACTGAGGCTTTCTTGACTGAACTTTCCAATAAGTTTACTGAAATCATGACATAAGCAATATGTTTTTCTGGTCTCCTGCTGTGCATTAATGGAAAAAATAAAGCAAGTTCAGCAGATGGTAAAAAAATCTCAAAAATGTCGAGTTCTGTGGTCTTACTGTGAATTTCTTCTCTTAGAATGGATGCTATAGTGATGTCCCATATATTGTAAAAGTGTACAGAAGAAGGTGAAGTCCAGCATCCATAGAATGAAGACCTTTATTTATTGAAATGCCAATAAACCAGAAAGGACAGGACCAACAAAGCGTCTACGCATTTCAGATATATAGACACGGATCCTTAGTCATGACTCCTCAATTGTACACCACAAGACAAGAACGTATATAGATGCGGGAGGCCCAAGGGGCTAATCCTAGGGGCCAATAATCATGAAAAAATATTAATACGAGATAATTTACTGATGCAGCAACAGCTACAAAAAATATATACAATCATGATGTTACAACACAGGACCATATTAAACATATTCATAATATAACATTAAATCATATATAAAATATCTAGAAAGTCTTCCTGTTCTCCTATGATCACAACCCCTGTGAGGAGCATCAACCCCTTGGCTCTTTTCTTGTAACTGCCGCAGCTTCTTACAGAAGCTAAGGCTGTTGACCATTGAAGATTTATACTGAGTGTGTGTGACCACCTAGTGAGGTAGACTGAGAAATAAGGAAAAGAACAAACAGCAGGTGGCGCTATAAAGATACATTTTATTGAATAACTCAGTGGCTATTCTACATTTTTAATTACATGCAATTACAAAAGTATTAAGGTCCTAGTACTGGTTTGGAAAATGTAAAAATATGCTCATCTTGTGGTTCACAATATATTCATGAGTAAGGATCAGTCTCCATAGATCTGAAATGCGTAGACACTTTGTTGGTCCTGTCCTTCCTAGATTTGAAGACATTTCTATAAAGGTCTTCGCTCCATGGATGCTGTATTTCTCCTTTTGCTGTACATGGTTTCTGCGTGACTCCTGATCTGTGCAGTGGAGCAGGTCAGCTTGACTGTTTTTGCTTTCATACATACAGTATATTGTAAAAGATAAACACCAAACCTATATCCCCACCTGTAATCAACCCATATACACCATAGAATAGAACACCAATAGAAGTATATGTAGTATATGTATCCCTGTGACATCACTGTGTTTATTATCTTTATATTGTGACATCATTGTGTTTATTATCCTGTACTGAAACATCACTGTGTTTATTATCCTGTACTGTGACATCACTGTGTTTATTATCTCTGTACTGTGACATCACTGTGTTTATTATCTCTGTACTGTGACATCACTGTGTTTATTATATCTGTACTGTGACATCATTGTGTTTATTATCCTGTACTGTGACATCACTGTGTTTATTATCTCTGTACTGTGACATCACTGTGTTTATTATATCTGTACTGTGACATCATTGTGTTTATTATCCTGTACTGTGACATCACTGTGTTTATTATCCCTGTACTGTGACATCACTGTGTTTGTTATCCCTGTACTGTGACATCATTGTGCTTATTATCCTCTACTGTAACATCACTGTGTTTATTATCCCTGTACTGTGACATCACTGTGTTTACTATCTCTGTACTGTGACATCACTGTGTTTATTATCTTTATATTGTGACATCATTGTGTGTATTATTCCTGTACTGAAACATCACTGTGTTTATTATCCTGTACTGTGACATCACTGTGTTTATTATCTCTGTACTGTGACATCATTGTGTTTATTATATCTGTACTGTGACATCATTGTGTTTATTATCTCTGTACTGTGACATCACTGTGTTTATTATATCTGTACTGTGACATCATTGTGTTTATTATCCTGTACTGTGACATCACTGTGTTTATTATCTCTGTACTGTGACATCACTGTGTTTATTATATCTGTACTGTGACATCATTGTGTTTATTATCCTGTACTGTGACATCACTGTGTTTATTATCCCTGTACTGTGACATCACTGTGTTTGTTATCCCTGTACTGTGACATCATTGTGCTTATTATCCTCTACTGTAACATCACTGTGTTTATTATCCCTGTACTGTGACATCACTGTGTTTACTATCTCTGTACTGTGACATCACTGTGTTTATTATCTTTATATTGTGACATCATTGTGTGTATTATTCCTGTACTGAAACATCACTGTGTTTATTATCCTGTACTGTGACATCACTGTGTTTATTATCTCTGTACTGTGACATCATTGTGTTTATTATCCTGTACTGAAACATCAATGTGTTTATTATCCCTGTACTGTGACATCACTGGCCCAGATTCAAGAAGCACTTGCGCGGGAACAAGTGTGATTTGCGCCGCGCAAGTACTGATTTGCTCCTATGCAAATTTGCGGCTGATTCTGTAAACCAGTTAAGCCTGAAATGCGGCCATTTTCCCGCGCACGCAGCCTAGCTGTTCCTGCGCAATTTTGCGCGGGGTGTAAGTTGCGCCTTCAAGGAATTCCCTCAGCGAATATGCAAATTAGGTACTGCCGATGATTCAGAAAGATGCGCGTGTGATGCGCATCTTGCGCTGGAAGCGTGCAAGCTTTTTTCCCTGGGCAAACTTGCTCCTGTTAAAAGCAGGGGCAAGTTAGCAAAAGATGGCCAAATGTCATCTGAAGGAGCGCGCAACTTCAGCAGCACCTAGACAGACGATCTGAACAAGCAGAGCACCCACATTTTCGGGACCTCACATCTGTGCACCAACATGCCAGGGGCAGCTATGGTTCTTGATATTCTATTGACTGAGCCGACTCGTAGGAGGGCACGGGAGAGGATTTACAGAGGGCGCTACAACCTTTTTCAGATGACTGAGGCCTCATGCACACGACCGTTGTGTACATCCGCGGCCGTTGTTCCGTTTTCAGTTTTTTTTCGCGGACCCATTGACTTTCAATGGGTCCGTGGAAAAATCGGAAAATGCACCGTTTGGCTTCCGCGTCCGTGATCCGTTTTTCCAGTCCGTGAAAAAAATATGACCTGTCCTATTTTTTTCACGGACAACGGTTCACGGACCCATTCAAGTCAATGGGTCCGTGAAAAATCACGGATGCACACAAGATAGTCATCCGCGTCCGTGATCCGTGTCCGTTTTTCCTATCATTTTCAATGGAAACTTGACTTAGTTTTTTTTTTCACTTTTCATGTCCGTGGATCCTCCAAAAATCAAGGAAGACCCATGGAAGAAAAAACGGTCACGGATCACGGAACAACGGAAATCCGTTTTGCGGACCGCAAAAAAAACCGGTCGTGTGCATGAGGCCTGATACTGAGGTGTATCGCATGTTTCGCTTTAGCCCTGAAGTCATCCTTGAGTTGGTAACAATCCTGCAGGATGACATCAGCAGCCCGACCCAAATCCAAATCCCAAATCCTGAGCATATAGAAAAATAATAAAAAAATCATATTGTGTTGAGCAAAAAAATGTCGACATAAAATTATTTTTTAGTTTTTTTCTTTGGGCCAAGGGTGCCCCGGCTCTGGCTCCTCAATCTCCGTGGTGCGGAGGAGGCATGGGGTGGGGATGGAGGGGTGGGGGGAGGAGGGGTGGGGGGAGGAGGGGGGGGAGGAAAAAGCAGGATGAAATTCAGCAAAGAACCTGCGCAAGTCTGCTCCTATTTATTTGCTCAGTGCAAGCTGCTGAGCAGGATTTGCCCTGAAATTATGCTAGCAAACCTCTGCTGAGCCGAAAATTCCTCATTTACATAGGGGCACACCCACTTTGACTTGCACGGCCTTGCGCCCTCAGCTTTGCCTTAAACAGGAGCAAATTAAATGAACAAACGATTCCTGAATCAGGTGGCAATTTGGCAAAATTGCTCCAGCGCAGAGAAATTCAGCTGAGCGGCTGAGGTGTAAGTAATGGGCAAATCTACCTGAATCTGGGCCACTGTGTTTATTATCTCTGTACTGTGACATCATTGTGTTTATTATCCTGTACTGTGACATCACTGTGTTTATTATCCCTGTACTGTGACATCACTGTGTTTATTATCTCTGTACTGTGACATCACTGTGTTTATTATCTCTGTACTGTGACATCACTGTGTTTATTATCTCTGTACTGTGACATCACTATGTTTATTATCCCTGTACTGTGACATCACTGTGTTTATTATCTCTGTACTGTGACATCACTGTGTTTATTATCCTGTACTGTGACATCACTGTGTTTATTATCTCTGTACTGTGACATCACTGTGTTTATTATCCCTGTACTGTGACATCATTGTGTTTATTATCTCTGTACTGTAACATCATTGTGTTTATTATCCCTGTACTGTGACATCATTGTGTTTATTATCCCTGTACTGTGACATCATTGTGTTTATTATCCCTGTACTGTGACATCATTGTGTTTATTATCCTGTACTGTGACATCACTGTGTTTATTAACCCTGTACTGTGACATCACTGTGTGTATTATCTCTGTACTGTAACATCACTGTATTTATTATCCCTGTACTGTGACATCACAGTGTGTATTATCCTGTACTGTGACATCACTGTGTTTACTATCCCTGTACTGTGACATCACTTTGTTTATTATCCTGTACTGTGACATCACTGTGTTTATTATCCTGTACTGTGACATCACTGTTTATTATCCCTTTTAATGTGACATTACTGTGTTTATTATCCCTGTATTGTGACATCACTGTGTTTACTATCCCTGTACTGTGACATCACTGTGTTTAATATCCCTGTACTGTGACATCACTGTGTTTATTATCCCTGTATTGTGACATCACTGTGTTTACTATCCCTGTACTGTGACATCACTGTGTTTATTATCCCTGTATTGTGACATCACTGTGTTTACTATCCCTGTACTGTGACATCACTGTGTTTAATATCCCTGTACTGTGACATCACTGTGTTTATTATCTCTGTACTGTGACATCACTGTGTTTACTATCCCTGTACTGTGACATCACTGTGTTTATTATCCCTGTACTGTGACATCACTGTCTTTATTATCTCTGTACTGTGACATCACTGTGTTTATTATGTGTGTACTGTGACATCAGTGAGATGTAATTTCCCACGATGCTTTGCACTCCCACAATGCTTTGCACCACCCACAATGCAGCAGTCTTTGTAACAGGAAAAGCAAAGTGTAATACAACTTACACCGCTAGATGGTGCTATAACACTTGAGAAATACCCAAACCCTGGCTGAATGAAATAGAATCATTTTCTAACCCTGCTGGGCAGAACAGAAGTGCATATATTACTTCTTCACCGTTTTGAACTCATTACTGGCTTTGTCTTCTAAAACTGCATCTGGAAACCTGACCGTGTGACCATACCCTAAAAAAAGGAGCTAGTTGGAGAAATTTGCCTCAGATTTCTTAAATTAACACTAAATTTGGCAAATTTTCACTTGCCTGACAGAATATGGCTCCACTCTATAGCAGACATAGACTTGTGCAAAAGCGACTGCACCCACTTGCCTGTTCATATTCCAGGTTTGTCAGGCAATAACAGAAGTTCTAATTTTACTGAAAGTCACCAGGCTAGCTCTGGTGTATGCAATGATACTTTTCACTTAGGGAACTGTTTTTTAAATCATATGCAAATGAGTTGTTAAGTGCACCAAGGGCATGCCCAAGCCACTCTGTGCACCCGTGCTCCTCTTGCTTCTCTTGCTTGCTTCCCTCCCCGCTCTCTCATTCTTGATTGACAGGCCCAGGTGAGACGACTATGTAGGAACCTGGTCCTGTTAATCAAGAAGAAGAAGGAGGAGCAAGGGTGCACAGAGCGGTTTGAGCACCCCTTAGTGCACTGAATTGCTGATGTGCAGGCAGGTCTCTTTTTTCTCCAGAATTAAGCAGCGGATCTCTCAGTGAAAGGTATCATGAGGTTCAGCTGAGCTAGGCCTACAAGGCATTGTGCCTGGCCGATCAGCGAATGTCCTGGTGATAGGTTCTCTTCAAATGCCATCCGTGCAGTTTACACCAAAAACTTATTTCTAAATGATGTGTCTTCATAACTTTTCCAAAAATCGTCTAACAATCACCAGCTGATGGAAATTCCCTGCCAGCTTTATATTATTCCCTATGTGTCATCCTGTACCCCACAAAATGCACATCTGGGTGTTATGTTTTAATCTAGAATTTCTAAAATTTACTACCAGGAGGGTGTAATTTGCCTTAACATTCCAGCATTTTTTCATCTGTGAAACTAGCAGGAAATGCATCGTTATTGTAAGTTACCGAAAGTTGAGCATTCAGAATGGTTCCCTTTTCTTCAAAGCTGTACATTTATTTGTAATATCTTCAAGGATTTGCTCTCTTGGAGTGATATGGATCTGTTCAAAATCCTGAGCACGATGTATAGTTACATGCCTCGAAATACAATGTTCAAAGGGAGATTTTCAGCCCCCCTGTAGTGATGGATGTAATGTTCAACTAGGAGATCACTATAGCTGTCACTTGGAGCAGAGGGAAGTGGCTGCAAAGCCATTTACTAACGCAAGCTGAGGAAACCTCAGCACTAGGGACCATCTTAGGAGACAAGTGAGTTTGTGGAATAACATCTTTTTCTAGAAAGGCCATGTACATAAGGCCCCTTTCATACGACCGTAGATTTTGTCCGCATCTGATCTACATTTTTTACGGATAGGTTGCAATTAATTTCAATGGGTCCACAAAAAATGCAGACAGCACACTGTGTGCTGTCCACATCCGTCTGTCCTTTCCGTAACCCTGCAAAAAAGATAGAACATGTCCTATTCTTGTCCATTTTGTGAACAAGAATAGACACTGTTACAATGGATCCACAACAAAGTGGATGCAACACGGACCTCACAAGGACGCCATCCGTACTTTTTGTGGAACTGCAAAATACATACGGTCATGTGAATGCACCCTAGCCGAGAATGATTCTGAGTCAGACCACCATTCATTCAACAAAATCAACCACTTAATCTTCTCCCTTTGCATCAGAATAAAGACATCATCTGTACATCTCTCATAGTATCTAAGGTTATTCAATTGGAAGTTATCAGTTACTATGTTGAGAGAAATGCCTCTTGATGAGGGTAACAAACATATCTAGGGATCAAATTTGTACCCATGGCGGTCCCTCTTATCTGATGATTAGTTCATTTTCAAAGTGTTAATAGTGAGAATAGATGTTAAAAGAATCTGGTTAAAAAAAACTCTACTCTTAATTGATGGGAAATGTTAAAGCATAGAGATATTAATCTAGAGTCAAGAACCGCAAATCTGGGTTCCAGTCTAAAGTTAGCAGTTCTCTGAGGAATTTAGAGGAATCTCTTATGAGCAAAGGTAATGTGGTCACAAAACGATCCACATCATTTGATAACAGTCACATCAACAAATTTTGATGTTTAGTTGTTGGACCTTATTGTTTTCCTTCTTATTTTGCTTTTAACTTTTGCCTTCTCCCCACTCTTTTCCCTCCAATATGCCATTTCTTTTTACTTTAGGCATCTTTGAGGGATAGTTTAAGCAGAAGACTTTGGGGACATGGAAAAAAATGGTAAGAGAGAAAAGAATGTCCATAAAAAATTCACGATATGATAGGAAGGTTTAGGGACCTGAAATGCCCTATGAATAGGTTAACCTATCTAGGGGTAAAATCTGTGTCCATGGCGGTCCCTTTTATCTAATGATTAGTTAATTTTCAAAGTGTTAGGAGCAAAGAATAAAGAAGCTTCTAGTAGATAACAATCATGTTTGCTAAAGAGTAGATAGCGATACCTTGATTGTTATATAGGCTCTTGTGTCGGGGTATTTGTGTCGCTATTTCAAGAGTTCCTGGATTAACGATCTGTTTACACAGGAAAATAATGGCCCGTAACAAGCGCTAATTATCAAAAAAGCAAGTTGATCGGCGTTTGTTTAAAAGTAGCTTTTACACTTGGATGAACATTCTTTATTCATAAGTTACCATCATTCATGCTGCCATTATCTTCTATTATTGTCGCCATCACATCCCCTGTTTACATGACACAAAGTGCTGCTGACAAATGATCAGTTTTATTGGCGCATAACAGATACGATCAGTCAGCAAATGAGCATACTAGGGCTTGTTTGAAGGCTTAGCACACCTATTTCTTTTTCCATTTGTCTGGTACCCTTTGAGTTATTCTTTCAAAGGCAACTCAGAAAATTCTGAGTAGTGTTGAATTTCAGGGAAAGTTCAATTTGGCACAAAACCGAATTTCCTCGTGCTTCGTCACAGTGAATCAAGTTTCGCCGAATGGCGTTAAAAAGCAACAAAAAAATCATACCTCATCCATTTGCTTGCGACGGGCCAGACGCCACCATCTTGATTGAAGATCTCGCATGAAATACCGTCACCACAGGCTGTGCGAGATTTATAACTGTCAGATGTCGCGATCAGCTATGAATTCTGCATCTGAGGGGTACAATGACAGAGGGCGGCGCAATCGCCTTCTAAGTAATCAAATCAAAGTAATTAGTCACAAAGAGATTTCTTTTGTAAAAATCTAATTTTTGAATACTTTGCTCATCTCTATTTCTGAGCTATGTTAGGTAGTATAGTATGTTCTAAAGTGATATCAGAAAGGTCACATTTACTTCATGTAATGCAAACACTGAGATCTCAATGGAGTTAACAATTAGATTTTTTTTCTTTTTAGGTGCATGTGCCCTGATGAGGGTATTTTTATCCCAGGTCAGGCTGTGTCTTTGTAGTTCTGGTTCAGGTTCTTGTTATTATCATTAAACTTGATCATTAAACTTGGAATTGTGGTTTGAGTACAGAAATGTAAGTCCACCTTGTTTTGGCAATATTGTGTCAGGCTGTGCGGGATTGTGTTTCGTTCTCAGATGGGTGTATTCTCGATGGCCCTGGGTAGTCCAAATTCTGGATAGTCCTGGTCTCCCTAAAGGGGTTATGCTATGATTAATGTAAAAAATGGTCATAGACATATAGGATAAGAATATAGTTCAAACTTAACGGGGTTGTCTCACTTCAGTTAGTGGCATTTATCATGTAGCGAAAGTTAATACAAGCCACGTACTAATGTATTGTTATTATCCATATTGCTTCCTTTGCTGGCTGGATTCATTTTTCTATTACATTTATACACTGCTCGTTTCCATGGTTACAGGCCACCCTGCAATCCATCAGTGGTGGTCGTGCTTGGACAATATAGGAAAAAGCACTAGCCTATGTGCGCTCCGATGGTCCCGGCCACCAGAGAGGCTGGCGCTTGTTCCTAAAGCGTGCAAGCACAACCACCACTGATGGATTGCAGGGTGGTCTGTAACCATGGAAACGAGCAGTGAATAATGGTGATGGAAAAACGAATCCAGCCAGCGAAGGAAGCAATATGGATAAAAACAATATATTAGTAAATGGCTTGTATTCACTTTCTCTACATGATAAATGCCACTTACTGAAGTGAGACAACTGCAGCGTCCCACTACGTGTGTGTGGGCACTGCTTAAAAGCACTTTTTATATTATTAAGAGTACTAGGTTGTCATGTATAACTTTGCATTTATGTATCTGCAAAATCCCTGTTAACAGGCCTATTAGGTGTAATTTATACATCCCACCACTAGATGGGGATATAGCTTAGGTCTTATATATATATACCTAGGTCAGGCCTAGTGAGTCAGATGAGTTGAGACCAGGGGAGATGAGGAGCAAGATAGCTAGGAAAAGTTTAGAAGAGAGCAGATCTGAGGTAATCAGATCAGAATTTGTGGGAAGAAAATGTAGAGTGAAGACTTCACAACACAGATTAGTGAGTGGAGCCAACTTCGCTAGGAGGTGATACTCAGATGTGAGGCTATAGACTTGCATCCCTGACTATAGACTTGCATCCCTGACCAGTAGGAGAAGAGTTTGCCTCCCTGGAAAAGAAACAAGCATTCCTAGGAATTTATCGGTGATAAGAGCCATATTTGAGGGCCACAGACACCTTTGCATGGTGGAGGTTTTATAGCTTCAGGCAGCCACACCAAACTTCTGAGAGACAGTTGAGTTTTCCTGTCTCAAAATATTCAGCTTGTAGGGACAGTCAAGGAATAGGATCCAACACTTCTAGAGGAACCAGGTACACCTAACCCACTGCTCCAAAACCAAGAAACCTGACAAAGCCTAAAACTGTGGATTTGCAGAATTAACTCTGAACCATCTAGAGACTGCATAATTGTACTGCTGCAACCAAAAGACATCCAAAGTAAAAGTTGTGAGTTGCATCTTACCACTGTCTACCTCATTATTACTACCTATGGTTGTACCACCATTAACGGTACTGGCGTCACGACAAAATCCATCAAGGGACTCAGCCGCAACAAGCACCCTAAGCACCCCTAACATCAAGGGCACCTCAACCACCATCTTGGCTGATGCTTCCTACCACAGAGCGTGCCCCGGAGGATTTCGTGCTGTCCACCTCAACACTGTGCTGCCAGCCCAGGGAGGCTTTTTGCTAACCGTGAGTAAACTGATGAACTGTGTGTTATATCATTTGGCCCCTCATCGGTCCATCGTGCACCTCACGTGTTGCCCCTGCGACTGGCTGGCTGCACAACCCCTTTATCCCTTTATCCTTTTTGTTTTGCGCTCCCTGCCTTACCAGAGCCATAACTTTTTTTTTTTTCTGTTCACATAGCCACATGAGGGCTTGATTTCTGCAGGACGAATTGTACTTTCCAACGCCACCATTTTATATTGCATATGATGTAGTGGGAAGCGGAAAAAAATCCAAATGGGGTGAAATTGCAAAAAAAAAAAAAGCAATTCCAGCACAGTTTTACAGGTTTTTTATTTACGACATTCCATGTACGATAAAACTGACTGGTTACTTTTATTCTACAGGTCAGTACGAATGAGGCGATACCTTTATGTGTATAGTTTTTTTTGCGTTTTGATAGTGATAAAAAAATTAAAATCAGTTTTATTTTTTTGTTGCCATATTTTGACCCCTATAACTTTTATGTAATTATGTGTACGGAGCTGTATGGAGGCTAATTTTTGGCTGGCGATCTGAATTTTTCATTGATACCATTCTGGGGTGTGTAAAAACGGTGAATCGGCCATTTGCACGCTTTTTTCCATTTTGCTGTTTGCCGTATGGGGAATATATTTTTATACTATGGACGTTTTCGCACATCGCGACACCCATGGTGTGTATTTTTTTTTTTTTTTTAGTTCATTTTTATTTTGGCAAAAGAGGGGTGACTTGAATTTTTATGTTTTTTTAATTTTTTAATTTTTAAAAACATTTTATTTATTTTTTTACACTTTTTTATAGTTCCCATAGGGAGATAATATGCAGCAGCCTCCTGTAATTCATAAAGACAGAGGCTGCTGCACACACGCCTCGGCTCCTCTGATTACCTCACGGGAGAGCCAGAGCATAACTGGAAGCGCGCGCTTTCGTTTTTTTCTTTAGCGCGCTCAGATGCCATGGTGAGGATTGACCACGGCATCTGAGGGGTTAAATGTCCGCAATCGGCATTACTGCCGGTTGCGGACATGAGCCGCAGGTGTCTGCTATAAGAAGCAGGGGGCCACCTGCGGCTATGGCGCCTGCAGCGCTCAGGAGCTGGCGCCATCTTTAAAGACCCGGCCAGCGCTGTACATGTATTATCCCCAGGACTATGACTGTGACGAGGGGACATCCTCTGCGTCTGGAGGAAAGAAGGTTTGTACACAAACATAGAAGAGGATTCTTTACGGTAAGAGCAGTGAGACTATGGAGCTCTCTGCCTGAGGAGGTGGTGATGGTGAGTACAATAAAGGAATTCAAGAGGGGCCTGGATGTATTTCTGGAGTGTAATAATATTACAGGCTATAGCTACTAGAGAGGGGTCGTTGATCCAGGGAGTTATTCTGATTGCCTGATTGGAGTCGGGAAGGAATTGTTTCCCCTAAAGTTGGGAAAATTGGTTTCTACTTCATAGGTTTTTTTTGCCTTCTTCTGGATCAACGTGCACGATAACAGGCCGAAGTGGATGGACAAATGTCTTTTTTCAGCTTTATAAACTATGTTACTATGTTAGAAGTCCCAGCTAGATCATCCACTGCAGAGAACCCCACGATATGGGGACTCCGCAGATCTTTTCATCCCGCAAACCTGTAAATGCAATGTTATCGATTTATTCCCATCCCAAATAGATGAGAATATCTGAGTATTATAACTTATATCACCTCTGGTCTCCAAAGTTTTTCAAATTGGGATGACGCTGGGATTTTCATAGAAGGTTCTGCAAAAAGTATGATGTGTGTGTGACCTGGTGCTTCAGGATTTTAGCAGCCGATTTACTGGTAACCTAATTATTTATTGCAATTAAATCTTTCAGCATATTTTCAAATCCGGGATTTTTGTCTTTTTTCTATATGTTGATAAAATGCAGAGAATGAATAGTCAAATGCTTGTAGTATCAGAAATGTGGATACAGAGAAGGACCCGATGTAAAGCGAGATAAAAATCAGAAGACTCATTAGAGAAAACCACGACCCAGTTCCACTGTGACGTAGAGTCTATTAATATGCAAATCTGTTACTGAATTCTTCACCCCGGACTCCCTGACGGGGCAACTATCAGCAGATTCCAGCTCAGGAAGCCTACCGCTCTCTATGATATCAGCTAAGACTTTCCTACTTGACAAGAACCTGAAACCACAGGCTGAACCAGATATCGAAGGCGTGCTCTCTATATAACGCCGGGGTCTAGACCTCAGCACATCACAGCATTCACCTGCTCAAGACTAGAAAGCAGCCAGAGATCAAACAACAGCAGAACCATGGACATCCTGACAGGAACCTGCAAGGTGAGAAGCGGACCCACCGCCAAAGAGAGCACTGACAATGAACTCTTCCTTTACTTTATTAGGATTTATTGTTTATTTTATGTTATATACTTTATTTTAAAGATATCATTTATTTTAACCTTTCATTATGATTGTGTTACGCATTATGATTTTTTTCCTATATTTTGTTTTTTTATTTTAGTTATTATGTATTATTTCCATTATGCACTGCTTAGATTTCTGATTTTTAGTACTTTATATAATTTCATTTTATCTATTATTCTATGCATCATTTTCATAATGTTATATTATTCTACATAATTTAGAATACATTTAGACAGTATTAGATTTTTTTTTCTTTTTAGCTTGTCAACAGAGAATTGTAATTTTTGTAACTAAATCTATCTATCCACCTATCCAATATCTATTTATCTATTATCTATCTATTATCTATTATCTATTATCTATCTATTATCTATCTATTATCTATCTATCTATCTATTATCTATCTATTATCTATCTATCTATTATCTATCTATCTATTATCTATCTATCTATCTATCTATCTATCTATTATCTATCTATTATCTATCTATCTATCTATCTATCTATCTATCTATCTATTATCTATCTATTATCTATCTATCTATCTATTATCTATCTATCATCTATTATCTATCATCTATTATCTATCTATTATCTATCTATCTATCTATTTATCTCATATCTATCTATCTATCTATCTATCTATCTATCTATCTATCTATCTATCTATTATCTATCTATTATCTATCTATCTATCTATCTATTTATCTCATATCTATCTATCTATCTATCTATCTATCTATCTATCTAGCCATCAATCAATCTAATATCTATCTAATATCTATTTATCTATCTCTTATCTTTCTGTCTGTATCTATGTATGTAAATTATTATTCTTTACGGTAATCTTTGTTATTTTCTCCATGTCTTGTGGTTGAGTTTTTTATGTTCCGCACACTGGCAGTAAATGGGATAAATATATTGTCTATATTGTCATCTAATCTTCTTCTCACATTCAGTTCACAGCGGTGCTGCTTCTTCTTGGAGTCACCACTTTGATGTCTGTCCAATGCCTGGATCTTCATCGTCATAAAGGATGTCCACCTGTCACTAAATTCCCATCTACGGTGAAAGTCAGCCTAAATATGAGTGGACAGGACTCGCTTCTCCTGAGTGGTGATGTGAGGAAGCGCTCCACCTCTCCATGGGAGTACAGGTAATGTACATTTGCCTATATAATCAAATATTGATTATTCATGAATGAAATCAGCAACCATGGATTAATATTGCACTAAGCAGGGGCGTGACTAGGATTCATACCGCCCCAGAGCAATTCCTGGAAGCCCCGCCCCTGCCTTGTTAATAGTAAACTAAACTGAAGTAATGCAAATAGTTGCAAACTTGCATATATAGGATAGAGTAATAGAAGGAAGTTGCACAGGTCCCATCATGCTCCAGGATTCATGGCAATGTGGATAATGTGAAGAAATTGACCATCATGCTTTGCACTGTACACCATGTTCTCATTTCCTATGTGATACTTTGTGGGGGAAGGGAGGTGACAACCGTCCTGAGCAAATGTTGGGTTTACTGCAATGGTTGACACTTTCAAGCCCTTCCAAGGGTGTAGTCCCTGTAAAAAAGTAGGAGGTGCTCGCTAGATAGGCGGAGCTATCAGGGTAGTGCCACAATGTGGGCATAGATATAATAATAGAAGGTGTGGTTCAGCAAAACGGGGTCTCTGGTGCCTCCTACCCCTTACAGCATGAGAGAGGGACAGGCCAAGATAGTGCCCTGGCATGTGTTGGCCCCATTCAGTGTGGTCTGGCCCCATCTCTCCAGGGGGCCCAATGAGCCGCATGGTACATTGGACTCTGACGTTAAGATTTTGTCCATAGGAGCTTTAGTCAAAGTTGAATCAATATCTCTATGTAATTATTTTTATTTTTGTCCACAGCTATGACAAAAACATTCACCGACAACCTATGGTTATTGCCGAGGCCAAGTGTGAACTTTCCGGATGCATAGACGCCGAGGGCAAAGTGGACAACAACTTAAATTCTGTCCCCATCAGACAAGAGATCCTGGTCCTTCACCGTGAGATGAAGGGGTGCGTCCCCGTCTTCACGCTGGAGAAAAAGATTGTGACCGTGGGCTGCACCTGCGTACGAGCCGTCATCCAAGAGCAGCAATAGAGAGGAGAGGATCCAGCTCCGGCATAAAGAGAAGTCCCCATACCAGGATGTTTATCTATTGTGTTTAATGGATGGAGCAAAATTTAGAAAAATGAAGAAGTCAAACAAAAGTAGCACTGGTAAAGTGCGGGTATTAGGTAGCAATGTACATTGCAAATTCTCAGTCAATATTTTTTAAATTTTTTGTATTTATATATTTATACTTTTATATGTAACAGGAGTTCGATGCAATGTATTTATTCTCAAATGCAATGAAATAATAAATGTAAGACGTAAAGAACAATTGGTGGCTATTGGTTTCTTAATGTTTATGTCGGGGGGATAGTAAACACAAAACCTACCCACTTAAAGCATAGCCCTACAGATGTAGCAGAGTTAACAATCACAGTCATAACGCGTTAACTAGATGTGAGAACTCACCAAATGTGACAGTAAACTCTGCTACGTCTGTACATGATTCACTTTGTTTACCAGGTCAAGGGTTAGAGGCAGCTGCTTAAGGCTCCTCCCAAGGCACACCAAAGAAAATATTGTAATAGCCCCCCCCCCCCATCACCAACTACCGTGTGACATTTATTTCTTTGGGCCATCTTAAAGGGGAGAAGTATTTGATTGATTAGGGTCCCATTTCTCCCAATGAATGGAATGACAGGAGTAACATGCGCTCTGCTGCTCCCTTCCTTCTCTATGGGACTCAGTGCTCAGCTTTTTCTGGAAACTGACTGGAGCGGCATACTCGACCTGTCGTTCTGTTCAGTCTGGAAATCGGGCCGCCTTTCTGGTGATCATTTGTTGAAACCGCACCAATCAGATACTTAGCACCTATCCTGTGGACAGGGGATAGGTTTGTATTGTGGGAAAATTCCTAGGGGTTGGCCCATCTCACATGTTGGTGCCATATCGCACCGATAGGTGCAGGTGCCACCTCTTATACCCGCACTTATCTGTAGAAGGAGGCCTCCAAAGCAACGGAGAGTGTACCACACATGCACTGAATGCTCCCTATTCACTTCTATAGGAGTTCCACAAGCGTGAAAACCTCAAGGCTCAGCTTTTTCTGGAAGTCCCATAGAAAGTGAATGGAGCGGCAGCTGATAAACTAAACCTGTTGTTTCATTCAATCTGGAAATGGGACCCCCATTCTCTTGATCAGTGGATGAACCCCACCAATCAGATACTTATCGCCACTAGGTGGGACCCACACCTATATGACATTGCTGGAATATCCCAGCGATATGCCACCAATGTGTGAGATGGGCCAACCCCACTTTGGGCCTCTGTTGCTACACTCCTGGGCACAACTTACTCTGCTTCCAATGGGGTAGGGACATCACCATACCCACCAAATTAATTGAAGAAAAATCATACCACTCATAACCTACATCTTTCTGATAATGATAATGGAATCCTGTCACTGGTCACTAATTTGGGCACAGTTTCACTAAGGACTCATATGGGCCATCTGTCATATTCATTGTGGACACTATGCAGCAAAATTCCCCTTTTAACAAACTCTGTGTCCAGACAATGAATGAAGCAGCTCTCTCTGTCTTCTTAAAGCAGGAACTCCCAGCACAATTTGAAGCACCCATCAACGGCTAGGTTACAAGAAACCAATTAGTTGCTGAGGACCAATCACCCTGTGATTGGAAAGGGGTTCAGTTACAGATCACAGAAAGTTTTCATTCTTCTAGACTTCACGTTTATCTGTTCCTATCTTGGTATTTAATGTTGTTGCTGTTTATATTGTGCGGTAAAGTGAACAGAAAAGTGTATGGTAAAGTCCTGGAAGGGGTGTATATCCCACCCAGCTTCCTCAACTGGGTGAGGTAAATAAAATCCAGAAGGTTAAAACGGTCTCAGCAATGTGTAGGTTGCTGAGACAGTTTTGTTAAGTTTATGGGCTGGATTTTATTGGACTGGGAGAAAGTAGGTTTGGTAGAGGGACCTCCCCAGTCCACCCCATTCCAGGACAGGTTGTCCCCTAGCCTGAGAGATCCCCAGCTGGGATCATCAAGGGGAAATAAAGCACAGTCCATGCAGACCGTCTGGGGAGAGGAATGCCTGGAGAAAGCCTGGGAAGATGGCTGCCCTGCTGGCTAGAGAAGCCGAATTCTCTGTGTGACCTGTGTTCAATAGGTGAGCTAGGATCTTCACTGTATTAGCCAGAGCCCAGACGGGCAGGTGTTTATCTTGGTTTGGTTTATGTTTTGTGGTGCTGGACCTTCACCTTACCCAGTGAATTATAACTGGGGTGCCTGTATTGCTGGAGTGTTATAAATAAAGCAACGTTTGGACTTTAACCCTGTGGTCTGCAAGAGAATCTGTCATTGAACCCCTTACAATTGCTCATTTTACAAGCGTTGTAATCACATTTTTGGTTAAGTATACTTTACAATGAGGTTGGGCATGTACAGATCTGCTGGACTTGTGCCCACTTTTAGAGGAAAAGATTAAACCTTCGGAAGTTAGTGTGTGAACTGTGGAGTATTAGAGAAAATGAATAATGGGTGGAGGGGGGCCTTGAAGGGGGGAGGGGGGTAGGATTATCCGTGCAGTACAGATGGAAGCTAGCATGCAGATATTGGAGGCTGACATGGGAGCATAATAGCATTTGTACCAGAGCCATGGACATACACATTCCTCAATATATATCTCATTGGGGAGGTCTAAATGGTCTCAGTTAGGGGGTTCTGTAGCCACCATCTAGTATATACAAAAAGGGATTTTAAAGCTCTTAAAGGGGATTTGATCTAAAATGTATACACCGAAACCCCTTTCAGGGGTTGTCCAGGATTTTACTAGTGATGACCTATCCTCAGATTGAGGGCATCACAATCTGCTCAGTGGGAATCTGACATGCCGCATTCCCGCTGACAAGCCATTCCGCAGTAGGTATACTGCTCTGTCCATTGTGTAGCAGTTACCAGCTCCAACCTCTACATGATGGATGGAGCTGCGTAGTTCCAGCATCAAATTACGGGGCTGAAGCTACTCTGAAACAGCTGCTCAATGGGGGTGCAGGATGTTAGAGCCCCTCCAATCAGATAGAGATAACTCATCCTGATTATAGGCCACCAGTAGAGTTGAGCGAACACCTGGATGTTCGGGTTCGAGAAGTTCGGCCGAACTTCCCGGAAATGTTCGGGTTCGGGATCCGAACCCGACCCGAACTTCGTCCCGAACCCGAACCCCATTTAAGTCAATGGGGACCCGAACTTTTCGGCACTAAAAAGGCTGTAAAACAGCCCAGGAAAGAGCTAGAGGGCTGCAAAAGGCAGCAACATGTAGGTAAATCCCCTGCAAACAAATGTGGATAGGGAAATGAATTAAAATTAAAATAAAATATATAAAATTAAACCAATATCAATTGGAGAGAGGTCCCATAGCAGAGAATCAGGCTTCACGTCACCCACCACTGGAACAGGCCACTGTCACATATTTAGGCCCAGGCACCCAGGCAGAGGAGAGAGGTCCCATAACAGAGATTCAGGCTTCATGTCAGCAGAGAATCAGTCTTCATGTCATAGCAGAGAATCAGGCTTCACGTCACCCACCACTGGAACAGGCCACTGTCACATATTTAGGCCCAGGCACCCAGGCAGAGGAGAGAGGTCCCATAACAGAGATTCAGGCTTCATGTCAGCAGAGAATCAGTCTTCATGTCATAGCAGAGAATCAGGCTTCACGTCACCCACCACTGGAACAGGCCACTGTCACATATTTAGGCCCAGGCACCCAGGCAGAGGAGAGAGGTCCCATAACAGAGATTCAGGCTTCATGTCAGCAGAGAATCAGTCTTCATGTCATAGCAGAGAATCAGGCTTCACGTCACTCACCACTGGAACAGGCCACTGTCACATATTTAGGCCCAGGCACCCAGGCAGAGGAGAGAGGTCCCATAACAGAGATTCAGTCTTCATGTCATAGCAGAGAATCAGGCTTCACGTCACTCGCCACTGGAACAGGCCACTGTCACACATTTAGGCCCCGGCACCCAGACAGAGGAGAGGTTCATTCAACTTTGGGTTGCCCCGCAATATAATGGTAAAATGAAAATAAAAATAGGATTGAATGAGGAAGTGCCCTGGAGTACAATAATATATTGTTAAGGGGAGGTAGTTAATATCTAATCTGCACAAGGGATGGACAGGTCCTGTGAGATCCATGCCTGGTTCATTTTTATGAACGTCAGCTTGTCCACATTGGCTGTAGACAGGCGGCTGCGTTTGTCTGTAATGACGCCCCGTGCCGTGCTGAATACACGTTCAGACAAAACGCTGGCCGCCGGGCAGGCCAGCACCTCCTAGGCATAAAAGGCTAGCTCTGGCCACGTGGACAATTTGGAGACCCAGAAGTTGAATGGGGCCGAACCATCAGTCAGTACGTGGAGGGGTGTGCACAGGCAGGGCCGTCTTTGCCGCAGGGCAAAAGGGGCAGCTGCCCCGGGCCCAGTTGCTCCTGGGGGCCCGACGCCCGACTCGCGACTCCGATATTCACTATGCAGCAGCGCAGCAGACACTCTTCAGAACAAGTTACAACTGCGCTGCGCTGCTTAGTTAGCAAGCACGTCGGCGCCCCGCCGTCACGTGGTAAAAGGGGTGTGTGATGTGACTCACCGCAGCCTGCTGAGTAGAGTGGCGCCACGGCGGAGCAGCCAGCAGCAGGGAATAAGTCTCTGCCTCCGGTCCGGAGCTAAAGGGATTGGGTGGTGAGTCACGGCCTCACGTGACCAGACCAGGCACCAGTGACTCACTCACCTTACCTACAGGCCAGACCAGACCTGCCACTGCCGCACCAGGAGGGGAGGACTCGGTAGGTAAAGGCTTTAAAGCAAAAAGCACGCATATATATCTACTTAATTCTACATTAGAAATTTAGACCGGTCAGGCTGATCACCAAATTAATAATTAACCACCCCAGATCCATTCATAAATTAGTGGGGGATTATAGAGACGGACGGCCCCAGGAGACATAAGGGGTTGGGTTCTGTCTGCTGCTGAACTGGCCTGGGGGCTGGGGCCACCACCGGCAACATTTACTAATCTTTGCTCAGGGGGGCCCTCATGGTGTCATTTTCACTAAGGAATATAGTTTAACCATTTATGTGAAAAAGAGAAAAAAAGAGGTCACTAAGTCAGCTCCAATCAGATATCTGCACATAGACCAAGACTCTGGGTCTATGTGCAGAGCAGATATCTGATTGGAGCTGACTTAGTGACCTCTTTTTTTCTCTTTTTCACATAAACGGTTAAACTATATTCCTTAGTAAAAATGACCATTCCACACCACACCATGAGGGCCCCCCTGAGCAAAGATTAGTAAATGTGGCCAGTGGTGGCCCCCAGGCCACAATTCAGCAGACAGACAGAGAGAATCCCTTATTTCTCTCGTCTGTCGTCTAATAATCGACCAGTAATTTAAATAACCCCATTAGTGGGGGATTATTATAGAGACGGGAGACATAAGGGGTTGGGTTCTCTCTGTCTGCTGAACTGTGGCCTGGGGCCACCACCGGCAACATTTACTAATCTTTGCTCAGGGGGGCCCTCATGGTGTGGTGTGGACTGGTCATTTTTACTAAGGAATATAGTTTAACCGTTTATGTGAAAAAGAGAAAAAAAGAAGTCAGCTCCAATCAGATATCTGCACATAGACCAAGACTCTTGGTCTATGTGCAGATATCTGATTGGAGCTGACATAGTGACTTCTTTTTTTCTCTTTTGCACATAAACGGTTAAACGTATATTCATGAGGGCCCCCCTGAGCAAAGGGTGACACCAGCCATAGCAACGCCACTGCCTCTATCTATAAGTCGCTGGAGTGCACGGCAGGCTCACTTTTCTGAAGGAAGTGGAACTGTGAACTGTCTGGACTCTGAACGGCTGTACAGTCAGTAGTGGCATGTGACACATGTGGCAATAATAATGTGTCTGCTGGCCTGCAGCCTGGTAAAGACCTGTGTCATGTCATGTGTGATGTGCATCCCAATTATGCCATACATACAAGTACAGATACTGGTCCTGTACTCCTGTGAGGCTGCAAGGCAGGGGTGTGGTGTGGACCACTCCTGATACTGCATGTGCTTAGGCCTCATGCACACGGCCGTTGTTTGGGTCCGCATCCGTTGCTCCGTTACGTGGCCCCGCCAAAAAAATAGAACATGTCCTATTCTTGTCAGTTTTGTGGACAAGAATAGGCATGTCTACAATGGGACGCCCGTTCCGTTACGCAAATTGCAGAAGGCACACGGGCGGCTTCCGTGTTTTGCGGGTTTGCGGACCGCAAAAAACGGCACAGTCGTGTGCATGAGGCCTTACAGTCCCTAAATAAATAATACTGCAGTAGTAGTTCACTACTCTACGAGGTGTGTGGATTTTTTTTTTGGTGTGTGTGTTGTGGTGGAGGGCGTGATTGCATGTTAGGGTGTGGGAAGGCGGGGCACACAGGTCTCGCATGGAGGCCCAGTCATTGGTGGTGAAGTGGTGCTGTTCCGCAGTGCGACTGACCCGTGCGTGCTGCAGCTGAAACTCCACTATGGCCTGCTGCTGCTCGCAGAGTCTGTCCAGCATGTGCAAGGTGGAGTTCCACCTGGTGGGCACGTCGCATATGAGGCGGTGAGCGGGAAGGCCGAAGTTACGCTGTAGCGCAGACAGGAGTGCAGCAGAAGGGTGTGAACGCCGGAAGCGCGAACAGATGGCCCGCACTTTATGCAGCAGCTCTGACATGTCGGGGTAGTTGCGAATGAACTTCTGCACCACCAAATTCAGCACATGTGCCAGGCAAGGGATGTGCGTCAAACCGGCTAGTCCCAGAGCTGCAACGAGATTTCGCCCATTATCGCACACCACCAGGCCGGGCTTGAGGGTCACCGGCAGCAACCACTTGTCGGTCTGTTGTTCTATACCCCGCCACAACTCCTGTGCGGTGTGGGGCCTGTCCCCCAAACATATGAGTTTCAGAACGGCCTGCTGACGTTTACCCCGGGCTGTGCTGAAGTTGGTGGTGAAGGTGTGTGGCTGACTGAATGAGCAGGTGGAAGAAGAGGAGGAGGAAGCCGAGTAGGAGGAGGAGGCTACAGGAGGCAAAGAATGTTGCCCTGCGATCCTTGGCGGCGTAAGGACGTGCGCCAAACAGCTCTCCGCCTGGGGCCCAGCCGCCACTACATTTACCCAGTGTGCAGTTAGGGAGATATAGCGTCCCTGGCCGTGCTTACTGGTCCACGTATCTGTGGTTAGGTGGACCTTGCCACAGATGGTGTTGCGCAGTGCACACTTGATTTTATCGGACACTTGGTTGTGCAGGGAAGGCACGGCTCTCTTGGAGAAGTAGTGCCGGCTGGGAACAACATACTGTGGGACAGCAAGCGACATGAGCTGTTTGAAGCTGTCTGTGTCCACCAGCCTGAATGACAGCATTTCATAGGCCAGTAGTTTAGAAATGCTGGCATTCAGGGCCAGGGATCGAGGGTGGCTAGGTGGGAATTTACGCTTTCTCTCAAATGTTTGTGAGATGGAGAGCTGAATGCTGCCGTGTGACATGGTTGAGATGAGGCTCTGAGGCTCAGACAGTTTCCCTGATATGCATGGGGGTGATGTGACAGACTGATGGGCTTGGTTTTCATGCGCCATCTGTGCGCTTTCTGCAGAAGACTGGGTGGGAGATAATGTGAACGTGCTGGATGCACTGTCGGCCACCCAATTGACTAATGCCTGTACCTGCTCAGGCCTTACCATCCTTAGAACGGCATTGGGCCCCACCAAATATCCCTGTAAATTCTGGCGGCTACTGGGACCTGAGGTAGTTGGTACACTAGGACGTGTGGCTGTGGCAGAACGGCCACGTCCTCTCCCAGCACCAGAGGGTCCACTAACACCACCACGACCATGTCCACGTCCGCGTCCCTTATTAGATGTTTTCCTCATTGTTCCCGTTCACCACAATTTTGAAAATGGCAAATTTGGGAATACTTTTTCAACCCAGAACAAAAACTTTGCTTTTACGGTCACTACAAATAATTTGACCAGCTAAAACAGTACAGATTTGGTTGAATATAAATGTGAGGCCTATTTTTTTCGCGCTGTGTGACAGACATACCTTTAATCACAGAATTAGACTTGTATCTGCACGGTAGCGTGTGTGTTAAGTTTTTCAGAATGACACTATCAGCACCTTCAATCTAAGATATCCTTTTTGGGATAGATTTAAAGTAGGCCTGATATAGCAGAAACTACTAATTTTGAGAATGGCAAATTTGGGAATAGTTTTTCAACCCAGAACAAAAACTGTGCTTTTACGGTCACTACAAATAATTTGACCAGCTAAAACAGTACTGATTTGGTTGAATAGAAATGTGAGGCCTATTTTTTACGCGCTGTGTGACAGATATACCTTTAATCACAGAATTAGACTTGTATCTGCACTGTAGCGTGTGTGTTAAGTTTTTCAGAATGACACTATTAGCACCTTCAATCTAAGATATCCTTTTTGGGATAGATTTAAAGTAGGCCTGATATAACAGAAACTACTAATTTTGAGAATGGCAAATTTGGGAATAGTTTTTCAACCCAGAACAAAAACTGTGCTTTTACGGTCACTAAATATAACTTGACCAGCTAAAACTGTACTGATTTGGAGGAATAGAAATGTCAGGCCTATTTTTTACACGCTGTGTGACAGATATACCTTTAATCACAGAATTAGACTTGTATCTGCACTGTAGCGTGTGTGTTAAGTTTTTCAGAATGACACTATTAGCACCTTGAATCTAAAATATCCTTTTTGGGATAGATTTAAAGTAGGCCTGATATAGCAGAAACTACTAATTTTGAGAATGGCAAATTTGGGAATAGTTTTTCAACCCAGAACAAAAACTGTGCTTTTACGGTCACTACAAATAACTTGACCAGCTAAAACAGTACTGATTTGGAGGAATATAAATGTCAGGTCTATTTTTTAGGCGCTAGGTGACAGGCTCAACTTGCCCCTGATGTAGTATATGGCCAAAAAATAACCACACTATTGATGGTTAAATGCACTTGGGTGACACAGGCTCAGCCTGCACCTAATGTAGTATATGGCCAAAAAATAACCACACTGTTGATGGTTAAATGCACTTGGGTGACACAGGCTCAGCCTGCACCTGATGTAGTATATGGCCAAAAAATAACCACACTGTTGATGGTTAAATGCACTTGGGTGACACAGGCTCAGCCTGCAGCTGATGTAGGATATAGCAAAAAATAACCACACTATTGATGGTTAAATGCACTTGGTGATAGCTTGTGCTGGTGCACCACAAGCCACAAAATGGCCGCCGATCACCCCAGAAAAAAGTGATATAAAAACGCTCTGGGCAGCCTAAAAAAAGTGAGCAATTCAATATCAGCACTTCAATGATCCACAGCTGGAGATCGATCACAGAATGAAGTCTTTTGGAGGAGTTAATCACTGCCTAATCTCGCCCTAACGTCGCAGCACCAACCTCTCCCTATGCTTGAATCAGCAGAGTGACGTGCAGTGCTACGTGACCCAAGCTTATATAGAGGCTGGGTCACATGCTGCACTGGCCAATCACAGCCATGCCAATAGTAGGCAAGGCTGTGATGGCCTCTTGGGGCAAGTAGTATGACGCTTGTTGATTGGCTGCTTTGCAGCCTTTCAAAAAGCGCCAAGAAAGCGCCGAACACCGAACCCGAACCCGGACTTTTACGAAAATGTTCGGGTTCGGGTCCGTGTCACGGACACCCCAAAATTCGGTACGAACCCGAACTATACAGTTCGGGTTCGCTCATCCCTAGCCACCAGGTGTAACATCGCTGAGGTGGTCGCACATGCTCAGTTCCATCCTTCAACTGCCAGTAGCCAGTTCTAGAGATGGCCTTGCGGTTCATTTCGCGGCGAACTTTGCTCGTTCGCGGTTTGCGGAAAGGGCGAACATATGGCGAGGTCCACCGGCGCCATATTCTTTTACATTGTGAAGAACTTTGACCCATGACACATCCATCAGGTGGTACAGGACAGCCAATTGAGACATTTCAGCACATGGACATACCGCCTACCTTATAAATAAACCTAATCTGGCCGCCATTTTACATTCAGTTATTTGCCAGTGTAGGGAGAGGTTGCTGTGTGGAGCAGGGACAGGCTGTTAGGGACACCAAACGCTAGATAATAGGGCCACAAAAGTCCTTTTAAGGACTAGTATAGGTGTTCTATCGATAGGTGTGATACACAGAGGGGTGTGATATACTTATAATATACTTTCTAACATAGAAAGTATATTATAGTGCATTTGTATTGTGCAGCAGTTGTGTGCGGTTCTGCTGCGATACCGCAGCTATATAGAGGGACAAACGCTATTGGAACAAATAATTTCTACTGGTGTGATATACCAGTTGCCCCCCAAAAAAACTAATTGAAGCAGGGGTGTTATATACCAATATACTTTCTATATAGTGCTGTTGGGTAGTGCAGCATTGGTTTGCAGTTTTGTTAATATACCAGTTGCCCCTCCAAAAAAGTGGGGAAAAAAAAGTGGGCTACAGTAAAATTGTTATTCAGTGACCACATAATGTACCTCCAGCCACATAATCACAATTTCTTTTATGTCAGGTGAATGCCTAATTTTTAAGCCCGTACTACTGTGGCCTAAAATAAAAATTTTCTAGGCTCCAATAGGGCACGTTTCAGAGAATTTCCCTTTAAGACGCATAAAAATGGCCCCTGATTAAAATACTGAATACTGAATTTTTGCCATTGATCCCTCTTTGGTATGTCACTGTCCATGTTGTTGGACTATTTGTGCACTTCTACTAAGTATTTGGCGGCTGCAAATATGAGCTGAAGATTTTTCAGGTTCGCCTGACATTAAAGTGAATGGGGTTTTATGGGAGTTCAGTATTGATCATAATGCCAGTGACACCATATTCGTAGAACCTCTGGAAATCTCATTTTAATTGACAGCTATTGAATGGCTATCCATGCAGTATGTAGTCAGCTTGGGTCCACCAGTTTGGCCTCATCGAGGACTATCCTGTGCAGGGATCCCCCAATTTGACGTAAATATGCCTTAACACATATATGGACAGAGGTTTGTCTTCAAGACAACCCATTTAATAAAGTACGACTCTCAGTGTCCTCATTTATGGGTTGGAATGAAGAGCAACTCTGGAGGACCCGGCATGTCCATTCATTACATGGTCAGCCCACTGATTTCAATGAGGACTATATAATTCTTCATTTCCACTGTGGGGGTGCTGTAGGGGAATTAAACAGTTGCAGATTAAAGCCATAGCTGTGGATCCCAGCGGCAGGACACTCGGTGATTAGCTTATGATTGTGGGGATTGTCTGAAGTGGAGAACCCCTATCACCCCTTGTTTATTACACAGATTGATGACATGCGGTCCTCCACGTTCGTATGGTATATGTCTCAGAAACCTAGGCTAAGCTTACAGTTACTCAACCTAGATTTTATACTTAGTAAAACCAAACTCTGACCCCATTCTGCTGTACACAATACAGTCTGACAGTTATAGCCACATCTACAGCCTGAAGTCAAGCAAAACTTTACAGGTGGGAAGTCAGCAGCTCCGCTGTACAGAAATGTCACCCAATCCCAACATATGACTGCAGTCCCTTTTATGCTACAGGGAGTTCAACATGAATCTTTCAAGATTTTACAAGAGGCTAGTAAATATATTTTTGCCACCTGCTTTACCATACAGTAGAAATTGACATAGGCTTAGGATAGAATATCAATGTTTTATCAATGATGGAACCTCCACTAGAACCTCTGATGATGAACGCCATGCTGCAGAAATAGCATCGGCACTTGGTGGTAGACATGTGTTCTGTCTTCATACACGTTCACACAGTGTGCAGTCTGACATTCAGCATAAACCATTCCTGTCTTCCAAATTAGAGGACTGTTATTTGTAGTCTAACTTGTTTATTGGTCAACAGGTCGTACATATGTGATTAATTGATTATATACGATTGATTGATTGATTGATTGGTAAAACAGGATTGTTTGGTAAAACTACAAAAATACAAATAACATGTATAAGTATTCAGCATGTATAGCATTTACTTTAACATTTGCATTGACAGTGAAAGCACATGGTAAAATGGCTGCCTATACATAGGATTACATGTCTAGCTAACAGTAGTGACAACTCCCTGAGTAACAATTACAACTAACTGAACAGCTCTGCATAACATGATGTCCCTGAAACAAAGGAGTTTGAGAAGAAGATATGCATAGGACAGCTCTGTACTGTGTCCTGGAGACTGGAGACTTCTCTTTCCCAGAATGCTTTGCACTACCATAATGCAGTGCACCACCCACAATGCAGTAGTATTCGTAACAGTAAAAACAAGGTGTAATACAACTTAACACCGCTAGATGGTGCTATAACCACACTAAACACTTCAGAAATACCAAGACTGAGGCAGACATGATCTGTAATGATTCTCTAACCCAGCTGGGCAGAACAACACGTATCCAACATTTTCTTACTGCAAATTTCCTCACAATGCAAGTTAAGGACAATATTACAAAATACAATCCGCAGGAGAAGTTCTGGGTGATCTCCTATAGACACATACAGCATAAGCATCTCCCGACAAAGTATTTTCAAATCGTGTTTTTTATTGAAGGCTGGTCATCTCCCACCATACCTCTTGGGACATGTGAAGTCAAGAAGGAAGGTATGGTGCTTGTCACAGGGCGCTGGCTTCTCGCTCCTTCCCTTCAGGGCCGCCGGCGCCCTGCGATAACTTTGGAGCGAGGACATGCGCTGCGTCCTCGTCTCCAAGGCAACGGTGGGCGTTGCCTGCTCCATGGTACCGCCTTGATCTCCTGGTTTTGACCTTGCTAGTTCAACCTCTCTTTGTTTGTCTGTTGTTTGTTACTCCGCACTTACGCAGGTTAGGGATCGCCGCCCAGTTGCACTCCGTTGCCTAGGACGGGTAAGTGCAAGTAGGCAGGGACAGAGGAGTGGGTGGAGTCAGTTTGCACCTTCCCATCCCCTTCTCGTGACAGAATCACAGGCCATAAACCTGGCTCAGATTGTCCAGGAATTAGGGGAGAGATTTCAAGCTCAGGAAACTTTTAGAAACCTCTCTGTTTCTTTGTCATCCGCACTACAGGCGGAACCTCATGTTAAGCTTGTTGATCGGTTCTCGGGGGATCGCAATTGTTTTATGGCTTTTAGGGAGAGCTGCAAACTGTATTTCCGTTTGCGCCCTCACTCTTCTGGTTCTGCTCAACAAAAAGTGGGAATTATAATGTCCTTATTACAAGGCGACCCCCAGGACTGGGCATTTTCGTTACCCCCCGACTCTCAGAGTCTCAGATCTGTCGACTGTTTTTTTTAAGCCCTCTGGATTTTGTATGATGAACCTGACAGAGCAACTGTAGTGGAAAGTCAGTTAAAATCTCTTGAGCAGGGTGACCGACCAGTAGAAGACTCCTGTACTCAATTTTGTAAATGGTGCGTTCTCCATCGTAGGAATATACCTGCTCTTAAAAGGCAGTTTAGGTCTGGCCTATCTGAGACTCTCAAAGACATGCTTGTATGTTATCCCTCTCCTGAGACTTGGGAGCAAACCATGACACTTGCTTTGAGACTGGACAGACGCATTAGGGAGAGACAATGGGAGCATTTGCTTTTTCCACAGGTTATGTCCAAACCAGAGACCAGTCCTATGGGGATCAAGTCCAAGCCTTGTAAAGATGAACCTATGCAGCTCGGTTTGACCAGAAGAGATCAACGTCGTTGCCGTGGTACATGTTTTTAGTGTGGCGACTCCGATCATTGGATCCGGCAATGTCCCAAGGTCCCTCCTTCTGGAAGATCACCCAAACCTGAGGGATCTAAAGATAAGGTACTCCCAGAGGTGATAAAGCAAAAATTATTGGTACCTTTTACTATTTGATTTGGTTTGAACAAGGGGTCAGGTAGTGCCTTTGTTGATTCTGGGTCGGCCTCTAACTTTATTGATCTTAAGTTTACTCTTCAGGTAGGGATATCTATGTTAGCCCTTCCCAATCCTATTTACATTGTAGCCATTGACTCTACCCCCTTGCTGGGGGGCACTGTTAAGTATTGTACACCTGAAATAACCCTGATGGTAGGGGTCACCCACACTGAGAATTGCTCCTTGTTGATCTTAGAAAATTTGCCCACTGAAATTGTTTTAGGTATGCCTTGGCTCCAATTACACAAACCTGTCATTAATTGGACCAGAGGTCAGGTGGAAAAACGGGCTCCCAAATGTAATTATTGTTTACCCATTATACAGGCGGGTATCTCTGCTGAATCAAAAACGTTACCTTCATATATTAAGGAATTTGCCGATGTGTTCTCCTGATCTGACCCGGGGAATCTGCCCCCCCCCATAGATCTTATGACTGTGCTATTGATTTAGTGACGGGTTTCAAGTTCCCTAAGGGTTGGATATATAATTTATTTGGGCCAGAGCGCAATTCTATGAGGGAGTATATTAAGGAGAGTCTAAGTAAAGGACACATCAGACCATCTGTGTCTCCTATGGGGGCAGGGTTCTTTTTGTAAAAAAAAAAAAAGGATGGAGACCTCAGACCATGTATTGATTATCGTGACTTGAACAAAATCACCATTAAAAATCAATACTCTCTCCCATTGATCCCCGATCTGTTCAATCAGGTTCTGGGGGCATCATGGTTCTCCAGATTTGATTTGAAAGGGGCATATAACTTGATTCGTATCAAAGAAGGGGACAAATGGAAGACTGCTTTTAATACTCCGGAGGGGCACTTTGAATACACTGTCATGCCTTTAATGCTCCTGCAGTTTTTCTAAATTTTATGAATGACATATTCAGAGAATTTATCGGTAAATTTGTGATTGTATATCTTGATGATATTTAGATTTTTTTTCCCCGACTTGGCATTCTCATGTTATTCATGTCAAACAAGTGCTTGAAATTCTAAGAAAAAAAATCAATTATCTGTAAAATTTGAAAAATGTTGTTTTTGGGGTACAAGAAATCTTATATCTAGGTTATATCCTTACTCCACACTCGTTTAAGATGGATCCTGGTAAGGTACAGGCTATTCAAGACTGGGTGAGGCCTTCTTTCCTTAAAACATTACAGCGCTTCCTTGGGTTCTCTAATTATTATCGTAAATTTATTTAAAAAAAATCTGTAATTGCCAGACCCTTAACCGATTTAACCAAGAAGGGGGCGGATCTTGTTAACTGGCCTGTAGAGGCCATAGAAGCCTTCAAAACTCTTAAGAAATCTTTTGGGAACGCCCCAGTCTTGATTCAGCCTGATCAAGAGAAACCTTTTGTGGTGGAGGTCGATGCTTCTGAGGATGGGGTGGGGGTGATTCTTTCTCAGGGACCCTCTAACCTCACTAATCTAAGACATTGTGCTTTTTTTTCACGAAAATTCTCTCCTAACGAGAGGAATTATGATATTGGCAATCGTGAATTGTTAAATGGGCATTTGAGGAGTGGAGACATTTTTTGGAGGGGAACAAAAAATTACTTTTACTGATCATAAAAATGTATTATTTCTCGAATCCGCGAAACGCCTGAATCCTCGTCAGGCCAGATGGGCATTGTTCTTCACACGTTTTAACTTCTCAATTACTTTCAGGCCAGGAAGTAAGAATGTGAAAGCTGATGCTTTGTCTCAAAGCTTTTGTGCATTTCAACCTCCTGACACTCCTCCTGAACCTATCTTGCCGGCTAACATCATTGTGGCATCTTTATCCGCGGATCTTGCTTCTGACATTGAGGCAGCACAACACCTAGCTCCAGAGCAGACACCCACAGATAAGTTGTTTGTTCCTGGTCATTTCCGCCTCCAGCTGCTGGTTGAGTGCCATGATTCTGTTTTATGTGGTCATCTTGGTATTGTGGCCACCAGGGAACTGGTGTCCAGGTCTTATTGGTGGCCCACGTTATCTTGGGATGTCAGTTCTTTTGTATCCACTTGCGAGGTATGTGCCAGATCCAAGACTCCTAGAACACGCCCTGCTGGTGAATTACGACCATTACCTATTCCTAGTAAACCCTGGTCACATATTTCTATGGATTTCATTACTGACTTGTCACCCTCTGAGGGGAAATCTGTGGTTTGAGTAGTGGTCGATAGATTTAGTAAGATGGTAAATTTTGTTCCTCTGGCCAAGCTCCCAAATGCCAAGACTCTGGCTTCTGTTTTTGTTGAGTAAGTGGTACGATTGCATGGAGTTCCGGAGAACATTGTATCTGACAGAGGTGTTCAGTTTGTTTCAAGTTTTGGAGAGCCTTTTGTCAGAGGTGTGAGATATCGTTGCCCTTTTCATCAGCTTTTCATCCCGACACTAATGGACAGACTGAACGATTGTAAAATCTTTTAATCAGCATTTATGGGTGAAATATCTTCCTTTGGCAGAGTTCGCCATCAATAACCGTGTGAACTCTTCCACTGGAGTCTCGCAGTTCTGTAATTTTGGTTTCCATCCTCGATTTAATTCTTGTTCTTCTATTTCCTCACCTTACCCTGAAGCTGATAGTGTAACTTCAGAACTGTGCACAGTTTGGGCTCGGGTTTAATCGAACCTGGAAAAAGCTCAGGAGGTTCAGAAAATTAAAGCTAATAGGAAACGTTCCAAAGGGGTTGATTCATTGGAAGGGTTATGGACCAGAGGAAAGGTCCTGGGTGCCAGTGAATAAGATTCATACTTCTAGGCTGAATAAAAAATTTCATCTTGCTCATCCAGAAAAACCTTCTCCAGCTACTTTGGGTCCAGTGTCCCCTCGTAGAAGGGGGGCGTACTGTCACAGGGCGCTGGCTTCGCGCTCATTCCCTTTGGGGCCGCCGGCGCCCTGCGATAACTTTGGAGCGAGGACGTGCGCTGTGTCCTCGTATCCAAGGCAACGGTGGGCGGGGAGGACCCAGTCGCGCACACATCCTTAGCGTGACCGGCGTCCTCCGCTCCCGTAAGTTCGACGAGAAGTCTGAGCGCCGAACTGGACACTCGGCGCTCAGCAGTGTGCAGGGGGAGGAGTCATGTGATGCTGGCCACGTCACATGACTCCTTCATTCCCTATTTAACAGGCAGCCTGCTGGCCACTGGTTGCCTGTGATTAAGGTCCTATTCCTTGTGAATATTCGGTTGGCGTCTTTGTATTTTGTCTTTACCTGACTACGCCTCTTGCTAGATCATTTTGTACTTTTGCTTCTCCTGGTATTTGACTTCTGCTTGACCTTTTGACTTGTCCTTGCCTGCTCACTGGTACCGCCTTGATCTCCTGGTTTTGACCTTTCTAATTCAACCTCTCTTTGTGTGTTTGTTTGTCACTCCGCACTTACGCAGGTTAGGGATAGCCGCCCAGTTGCGCTCTGTTGCCTAGGATGAGTAAGTGCAAGTAGGCAGGGTCAGAGGAGTGGGTGGAGTCAGTTTGCACCTTCCCTATCCCCTTCTTGTGACAGTGCTATAACCACACTAAACACTTCAGAAATACCAAACCTGAGGCAGATGTGATCTGTAATGATACTCTAACCCATCTGGGCAGAACAGACAGACGCCACTACTAGACCCTTCATTCTAAGCAACCTATTTTGGTCAATGATGGGATCAAGCTTTATCAAAGCGCTAGTCTTGGAGACTGTTTGACCTTTGCTGTGGTAGTCTATTTCCTTTTCATGACATTAACGTTGTATGGAGCGAATTATTATGTTCTTGGACCTTTCCAGATTAGGAACGGTAAAGGCATGTTTGCAGTGATGCCAATCTTTGCAGGGCTTCTGGTTCACAGGTAATGTCAACTTGTAAGACTGAGCTATATGAACTATACAGGATACAGCATAAACAGCATAAACTAGGTGGAGAACCTGTCAAAATGATGGGATTTGCATTGGTGGTCCGAAGTCACTGTACGTAGAACAGATACTTCAGGTCGGATTTCTTCATCGGCATCTGGGTCTACCAATTCAAATGCGTCGGATCCGATACTGCAAGACTTTGAACGGTACAGGAATACAGGACCCGTAAACCATGTTGTGTCCTTAAGGTGGCTTGGTGCGAAGGATCTAGTCGCGTGGTCCGCAGGATTTTGCTGTGTAGGCACATAGTGCTACTTTTTAGGACAAGTGGATCTCCTGATCCTTAGCACCCAATTGCTTACATAGATGTAGAAGCGTCTGGTTTCGTTGCAAATATATCCTAGGAATACCTTGCTGTCCGTGTAAAACTCGACTTTTTCGATTTCCAGATTCATTCCAGATGTTATAGCTTCAGCCAACTCCACTGCAAGCACAGCAGCGCAGAGTTCCAGTCTGGGAATTGTGTGTTAGCGGAGTGGTGCCAGTTTGGTCCGGCTTATGACAAATCCTATATGGCATTGTTCTTTGACGTCTATGGTCTTTAGATATGCTATGGCTGCAATCGCCTTGACTGAAGCATCACAGAAGATATATAGTCTTTGCATCTTGACTTCAGTTGATGGCATGGAAGCATAGGGTCGTGCCACGTGAAGACTGGTCAAAGCTTCGAGAGACTTCTTCCAACCTGTCCACAGGTCCTTTTTCTCCGTGGGAAGCGGATCCCAAACAGATGTCATTGTGGTGAAGTCTCTTAACATAATTTTACCCTGGATGGTAACAGGCGCTACGAATCCCAGAGTATCATATAATCTGTTTATGGTGGACAGGACTCCTCTGCGTGTGAAGGGCTTTTCTTCCTTGCTGATTTGGAAGGTGAATATGTCTGCCTTTAAATCCCAGAGCAAACCGAGGCTCCGCTGCATGGGAAGGGATTCGGTGCTAAGATCCAAGTTCTTTAGATCATTTGAATGGTCTTGGGGTGAGAAGGCCTCCATTAACTCAAGGCTGTTGGAGGCGATTTTGTGCAACCTCAAAGTAGACAAAGCGAGCATCTCTTGAGCCCTTTTCAGGACACTGATTGCTGTCTCGTTCGTAGGTGTGGATTTCAAGCAGTCGTCTACGTAGAAATCTTTTTCCACAAAGGATCTGACATCTGATCCATACTTTGCTTCACCCACTCGGGCTGAATGTCTGAGACCATAGATAGCGACTGCAGGGGAAAGACTGTTTCCAAAGATGTGCACTCTCATTCGGTACTCTACAATGTCTTCATTGGGGTCGTTGTTGCGCTACTAGAAGAACCTCAAGTAGTTTCTATGTTTTTCCTTGACGCGGAAGAAGTGGATCATCTGTTGTATGTTGGCCATAAATGCTACGGAATCTCTGCGGAAGCGAAGAAGTACCTCTAGAAGTCTGTTGTTGAGGTTTGGACCAGACAGTAAGACATTGTTTAGCGAGACGCCTTCGCACCTGGTGCTCGAGTCGAATACTACTCATATCTGCCCTGGTTTTTTAGGATGATACACGCTGAATATGGGTAGGTACTAACACTCCTCAGAGTCTTGGAGCGCGGGTGCCATTTCTGCGTGGTTATTCTTGAATATTCTTTCCATGAAGGTAAAGAAATGTTCTTTCGTCTCCGGTGTCCTCTGAAGTTTGTGCTTGATGGAGATGAATCCAAGAACAGCCTGTCTTCTATGGACATTGCGACCCTGTTGTCTTCTTTTGTCCTGTGGAAGACTGTGCACCCTAAGTGATCTTGCTCATCATCGCAGGCTTGGTCTTCACAGGAGGGATCCACGAAAAGACAAGGCACAGGAGCTCTGTGTGGCAATTCATTTATCAGGAAACTGCTCTGATATGGCAGGAATAGGGAATGAAGTCCATTTTCAAGTGTGTTGGTGAGCAAACTGTTGACTGAGGTCAGCTTGTGTGCTCCTCCTAGACAGTTGTCTCCTATGATGACCCATCCGAGGTCAAGTCTCTGAGCGTATGGAGCATTTTGGGGACCATTAATCTGTCCTCTAGCCTTATGAACTCGTATTATGTCTCTTCCAAGCAGTAAGACTATTGGGGCTTCTTGGTACAGTTCTGGTGAGCTATACGCCTCAAGTGGGGGTGGTCTGCTGCCACCTCTGGTGTAGGTATCTCAGACCGGTTGTCAGGATTGTGATTGAACTCCAGTATGGTTGGCAGGGACAAGCAGGTATGACCATCTATGGACTCTACCTTGTACCCAGTTGCCTTCCTCCCCGCGGTCTCAACGGTACAGCACATGTCCTTAAGGAGTAGGGAGAACCAGGCCCTACGATGTTGAAGGTGTCGAAGAAGGTGGATTTAGCTAAAGACCAGTTGCTTTGATAATCTAAGATTGCATATACCTTAAGTGCCTTGTCACGGTGGCCCACCGGATAAACTCTGAAAAGGCAGATTTTTGAGCAGGACTTCCCTCCTGAGAGTCCTTTACAGATCTCTGTACACTAAGAAGTGACTACTTGGGTATCTATGTCGGTGTCTATCAGCTTTGCTCCTCTGCTTGGGATGATACCTGAGAGGGTGGTCCAGGGTGTAAAGCCGTGTTGTGTTCTGTGCTACCGCATTCTGTGCATGTCACACTGACCTTACAGTTCCTGGTGAAGTGCGATGTTGTAGTGCAGCACTTGAAGCAGATGTTGTATTCTTTGAGGAATTCTTTGTGGTCCTCTAAAGACTTCTCGCTGAAGGCTCTGCATTTTAGTAGAGGATGTGGTTTCTTGTGCAGGGGTCATTGTTTGGTAAGATCTTTAGGTATGTTCTCTTCTTGAGAAGACTTAAACGGCCTATAAGGAGAACCTGTGGAGGCAACATTAATTTTGTGGACTGCCATTGGTGTTTTAGGAGGTTAGACACCAGGGGTAGTGGGACATGACAATGTAAAGTCAAAACTGGGATCATTTCTAATCCTCGCCTGTTGAGTAACAAAGTCTACAAACACCACGAAGGGCGGGGAATGGTACATTATGAACCTGTTTATAATGGGAACCATGCGATATTCACTTCTCCTGTAGATTATAAGAGAGTTTTTGGACAATCGGATTGACACCTCTGGCGGTGTCCAGGAATGGTACCCCCAGCAGATCTCCTTCTGCCTGAGCAACCTGTACCTCTATCAACAAGTCACTGAGTTCTCTGGGCTTCCGGTAACCCCTACCCACTATTCTGGGAAAATTATCAATTCTCTTTTCTATAGCTTCTATTGACCCATAACAATCATCAAGTCTTTCCCACACGATCTTTAGCCCTTTGCCCATATAACTTATGTTAATGTCTCTGATTCTTTTGGCGTGTTCAGCAGACTTGCTTCCAAGCCACTTTACCAACAGATCTAACTCCTCACTACCAGAAAGATCTAGGTCCCTTATAGCGTTCTGGAAGGAGGCTTGCCATGCCCTGTAGTTCTTGGGGCGATCGGTGAACTTTAAAGTCCTTTGGTAACCAGCTGCCATTTAGCAAAGAACTTTGTGAAGTCTATGGCAGCCTGGATAGCGCCAATACTACCCGGTGTGCTGTTGTTATGCTGCACGTGTGGTGTATCACCCTACCTTTTAGGGGTTTCAGGATTAGGGAAGTCTGTATGATATTATTCTGATGCGAAGGTTGTCCCTTTAAGTCGAAGTGAAGGTTGTAGCTTTCATTCTGTAGGGCGGTAGCTGTGGTCAGCATCGTTTTGTCACATACCATTCTGCTCGAGGTTCTGCAATTCAAGGTAGGATCTTTGGCACTCTGTATAAGCTGGATCATAGTCGTCATCTGTCTTGGGATGCTGATGAACGTATTCTGAGACATGCTGTGTTGGATCTTGTTCATCTAGGTCTGGCCCAAGTACTTGACTGTGTTTCTCAGATTCGGGGAACTCCAAGGCTTCTAGAAACTGTGCTTTGGCTACTGCAGCTGTCGCTTCTTTCGCTGTGGCAAGTTTTTCCAGTGACACTTGTAGGTGTACTCTCTCCTTTTCCATTGACGCTTTGCAGCGTACTCTTTCTTCTTCCAGTGACGCTTCCAGGCGTTCTCTCTCCTTTTCCATTGACACTTTCAGGCAGGCTCTCTTTGTTTCTTGATCTGCTTGCCTTAGCTTTAGTTGCATCTCTTTTGTGGTGAAGGATGACCTTACTTTTGCTGCCTCAGCTTCTGCACGGGCGAGAGCAGCGATTTCTTTTTATTGAGGACTTGCTAGAGCAGCTTGCTTGTGACCTGGTCCTGAATGATGATGCCTGGCTAGTGGAAATTGTGTGCCTGTTTGCAGGCTGCTCAATGTTTCTGTGTAGAGTCTATGACTAGAAACGGACTTCAGCGCGGTCTGGATCATGAAGTACATGCTGGGAGCTGCACTCTCACTTCTTGTGACTGTATGGCAGCCGCTGCAACCTTGTACGCAGGACCGCGTGTGTGATGGCGGCTCCATATAGTCAGATCCACTATCTCTGTTGACTAGCATCTATTTTACTGTTCTGTCTTCATACATGTTCACACAGTGTGCAGTCTGACATTCAGCATAAACCATTCCTGTATTCCAAAAAGAGGACTGTTCTTTGTAGTCTAACTTGTTTATTGATCAACAGGTCGTATATATGTGCTTGATTGATTATATACGATTGATTGATTGGTAAAACAGGATTGTTTGGTAAAACGACAAGAATACAAATAACATGTATAAGTAATAAGCATGTATAGGATGTACTATAATATTTGCATTGACAGTGAAAGCACATAGTAAAATGGCTGCCTATACATAGGATTGCATGTCTAGCTAACAGTAGTAACAACTCACTGAGTAACAATTACAACTAAATGAACATGATGTCCCTGAAACAAAGGTAGATCTCTCACCAGATATGATTTTACAAGGATGGTGGAGTTTGAGAAGGAGACATACATAAGACAGCTCTGTACTGTGTCCTGGAGACTGGAGACTTCTCTTTCCCAGAATGCTTTGCACTCCCACAATGCAGTGCACGACCCACAATGCAGTAGTATTCGTAGCAGGAAAAACAAAGTGTAATACAACTTAACAGCGCTAGATGGTGCTATAATCACACTAAACACTTCAGAAATACTAAGACTGGGGCAGAACAACATATATCCAACATTATCTTTCGGCAAATTTCCTCACAATGCAAGTTAAGGACAATATCACAAAATACAATCCACAGGAGAAGTTCTGGGTGATCTCCTATAGACACATACAGCATAAGCATCTCCCGACAAAGTATTTTCAAATAGTGTTTTTTATTGAAGGATGGTCATCTTCCACCATACCTCTTGGGACATGTCAAGCCAAGAAGGAAGGTAACGAGAGGGACGTTTGTATGTACATGTCGCTATGTATATGTTTATGTAACTACTGTATATGTGTGCATTATTATATATGCATCCACAATGACCTGCTGTACACAATTTTCACATAATTTGTAACTTACAGTGAATGCTTTTAAAAAACAAAAGCCAGAATTGCTGTTTTGTTGCTTATCAGACACTAAAAATGAAATAAAAAGATTAAAAAGAGTTATTTTACCAAAATTGATTCCAATGAAAACTAGTAGTTGTCCTGCAAAAATCAAGTCCTCACATAGCTCTGTAGAAAGAAAATTAAAAAGGTTATGGGAGGTGGTGATGCAAAAAAAATAATATTTTTAATTGTAGTGAACCAGAGAATAAAGGTATTATGTTATTTAATATTCCATACAATGTACTGAATTTAAGCGGGAAAAAATTATTATTGGGGTGGAATTGGAAAAAATACAATTCTGCTTTTGTTCTATGGGTTTAGCATTTACAACAGCAAAAATGAACATTTCCTTTAGGGCTCATGCACACGACCGTTGCCTGTTTTGCGGTCTGCAAATTGCAGATCCAGAAAACATGGATACTGGCCGTGTGCTTTGCGCATTTTCCGTCTAGCCCATAATAGAACAGTCCTATCCTTGTTCATTATGTGGCCAACAATAGGACTTGTCATATATATATTTGCGGATCCACAGAACGGACATATGGTTGCATACACCATACAGTGTGCTGTCTGCATCTTTTGCGGCCCTGTTGAAGTGAATGGCTCCGCATCCGAACTGCAAAAAATGCAGACAAAAAATATGTTTGTGTGCATGAGCCCTTATTCAGTGGGTCAGTGTAATTTGTCACCACCAGACATCTGAGAAGCTCTGACAGACGTCCTTCAAAACCTCCTCCTTGAGGTTCCTTTTGTTTTGCTTTCATTTTCTCATCTCGTTAGCCTCTCTCAGCTGTCATGTAGTTGCACTGATTGCATCCCTTTAAATCCCTTCCCATACTGCTTCACTTTGCGGTTTATACAACTTCCTGGAGTGTATGCATGCTGGATGCTACTACTGAGTCTTCTACAGATAAGTTTTGTTCATTCATTTGTATTTCCCTGTTTGCTGGATCCCAGGTGGCCCTGACTACCTCCGTATCAAGTGTAGGGAGCCGGTGGTCGTGTCCCCTCACTATTATAGGGTGTTCAGGTGTTATACAGTCGAGGTACGAGGATATGTGATCATCTACCATTGAGATTTTTGCATAGGCTGAGCAGTTAGGGAGAGAGCCAGGTCTTTTGCAGGGCTATCCCTTTGGTTCCTTAGTTTTGGATCCAGTCAGTCGGATCTTCATTTTGTGTCTTCTAGTTTTCTGTACACCTTCTGTGACATTATAAACCGCCAAAACCGTCTTAAGCATGAATCCGGTTTCAACCTTGATTGACCGCATACAGGGTCTTTCACTGGAGGTAGAAGATCTCCGGAAAACTGTCTCTCAGTTTGAGGTGACCGTTTCTGCTTGCGTTCATGGAGTTTGTTCTGAGCCTAAGATCTCGCTTCCGGATACGTTCTCCGGGGGTAGTGAGAATTTTGTTCGTTTTAGAGAGGCTTGCAAACTCCATTTTCGCTTACTTCCCCATTCCTTTGGTGATGAGGAGCGGAGGGTGGGGATCATCATCTCGCTGCTCAGGGATAACGCTCAGTCTTGGGCTTTTTCGCTGCCGGTGGGGGCACGGTGAATTTTTTTTAGCCCTGGGTCAGATATATGATGATCCGGATCGTATTGCTCTGGCTGAGTCTAGACTACGTCTTTTATGCCAGGGTAAACAATCCGCAGAGATATACTGCTCAGAATTTCGGAGATAGGCAGCTGATACTGGTTGGAATGATGCTGCACTCCGAAGTCAATTTTGCCATGGTCTTTCAGAGGGATTGAAAGATGCATTTGCCTTTCATGAGAGACCTACCTCCTTGGACTCTGCCATGTCTCGGGCCGTTCGTATTGACAGGCGTCTTAGAGAGAGAGGAGAGATCTCTCCTTCCTGTCATACTCAGTCCAAGGACAGTGCGGCGGTCTCATTCAGTGCACAGGGGTCTCAGTCGCTCTCAATCCCTTCTGAGCAGGGGCCCATGCAGCTGGGTTTGCTTGCCTCTGACAATAGAGGATTCAGCTCTCATGGGAAGGTTTGTTTCTGTTGTGGAGGTATAAATCATTTGGCAAATGTTTGTCCCTCTAGGAGATTCAGGCAGTTTTTTGAGAGTAATAAAGAAACAAAAAGAAAAAAATCATCTAAAAATGTTCCATCTGTTACTATTGGCAAGGTTGATGCGGAAATTGAAGGTTTTTCAGTTTGCTTGTAGTTCCCGTTTTGTCCTACCTGCCAGGGTGGCGCTAGAGAGCAAGAATATTTTTTGTGAGATTTTTGTAGATATTGGAGCAGCTGTCAATCTTATTGATAATCAATTTGCTATAACTCATGGTTTCCAGGTATGCACTTTGGGAAAGGATATACCTGTTTTTGCTATTGATTCTGTTCCACTTTCTCAGAAATCGTTAAAGGGCATAGTTCACAATATCCGTTTGATTGTGAGTGATACTCATGTTGAAGATGTGTCATGTTTCGTCCTAAACGGGTTGCCTACTCTTCTAGTGTTGGGGCTACCCTGGCTCACTAAACATAACCCCACCATTGATTGGCAAGCGAGGCAAATAAATGGTTGGAGTGACTTTTGCAGAGAGAATTGCCTCACGACATCTGTTTCAGAGGTTTCTACTAGACTGTACCATCTTTTCTCTCAGAATTTTCTGATGTGTTTTCTGAGAGTGGTGTTCAGGAATTGCCCCCGCACAGGGAGTACGATTGCCCTATTAATCTCACCCCAGGCGCCAAGCTGCCTAAATCTCGTTTATACAATCTCTCCCAACCTGAAAGAGTCGCTATGCGTGCTTATATCTCTGAGAGTCTGAGAAAGGGACACATACGACCCTCGAAGTCACCTGTTGCCGCTGGTTTTTTCTTTGTTAAGAAAAAAGATGGTTCTTTAAGACCATGTCTGGATTTCAGGGAGCTGAACAGTATCACAATTCGTGACCCTTATCCACTTCCTCTGATCCCGGACCTGTTTAACCAGATTGTGGGGGCTAAAGTTTTTTCCAAATTGGATCTAAGAGGGGCATACAACCTGGTCAGGGTCAGAGAAGGAGACGAATGGAAGACGGCCTTCAATACCCCTGAGGGCCATTTTGAGAATTTGGTTATGCCTTTTGGTTTGATGAATGCTCCAGCCGTCTTTCAGCATTTTGTGAACAGCATTTTTTATCATTTAATGGGGAAATTTGTATTAGTGTATCTGGATGACATTTAGATATTTTCTCCTGATTTCAAAACTCATAAGGAACATTTACGTCAGGTCTTGCTCATCCTGCGGGAGAATAAATTGTACGCTAAACTGGAAAAATGTGTGTTTGCGGTTCCAGAAATTCAATTTCTGGGGTTTCTTCTCTCCGCTTCTGGTTTTCGCATGGACCCCGAGAAGGTCCGCGCTGTGCTTGAGTGGGAACTTCCTGAGAATCAGAAGGCGCTGATGCGTTTTCTGGGTTTTGCCAATTATTACAGGAAGTTTATTTTGAATTATTCCTCTGTTGTTAAACCACTCACTGATATGACTAGAAAGGGGGTAGATTTTTCCTCCTGGTCGGTAGAGGCGCGTAAGGCCTTTTCTAATATCAAGGAGAGTTTTGCTTCCGCTCCCATCCTGGTACAACCTGATATTTCTCTACCCTTTATAGTTGAGGTTGATGCTTCTGAGGTGGGTGTGGGTGCGGTCTTGTCTCAGGGTCCCTCTCCTGCCAAATGGCGACCGTGTGCCTTTTTCTTGAAGAAACTCTCCTCCGCAGAGAGAAATTACGATGTGGGAGATAGGGAGTTGTTGGCCATCAAGTTAGCTTTTGAGGAATGGCGCCATTGGCTAGAGGGAGCCAGACACCCTATTACCGTGTTTACTGACCATAAGAATCTGGCCTACTTGGAGTCAGCCAAGCGTCTGAACCCGAGACAGGCCAGATGGTCTTTGTTCTTTTCAAGGTTTAATTTTGTTGTCACCTTCCGCCCTGGGGTTAAGAATCTGAAGGCGGATGCCCTGTCACGTTGTTTTCCGGGAGGTGGGAATTTTGAAGACCCGGGTCCCATTTTGGCTGAAGGTGTGGTGGTCTCTGCTCTTTATCCTGAATTGGAGGCAGAGGTTCAGGTAGCCCAGTCAGAGGCTCCTGATCTTTGTCCTCCTGGGAGGTTGTTTGTGCCTCTCGCTTTAAGACACAAGATTTTTAAGGAGCACCACGATACTGTCCTTGCTGGGCACCCGGGGGCAAAAGCCACAGTGGATCTCATCGCTCCGGAGATTCTGGTGGCCGGCGCTTCGTAAGTCGGTTGAGGGTTTTGTGGCAGCCTGCGAGACCTGCGCTCGTGCCAAAGTCCCTCATTCACGGCCATCAGGTCCTCTCCTTCCGTTACCCATTCCTTCCCATCCTTGGAGACATCTGTCCATGGACTTCATTACGGACCTGCCTCGTTCCAGGGGAAGACTGTGATTCTGATGGTGGGGGACCGTTTTAGCAAAATGGTGCTTTTCATTCCTTTTCCTGGCTTGCCCAATGCTAAGACGCTGGCGCAGGCATTTATTGATCACATTGTCAAATTGCATGGTATTCCTTCAGACATAGTCTCTGATAGGGGCATGCAGTTTGTTTCCAGATTCTGGAAGGCTTTCTGTTCTCGCTTGGGGGTTCGGGTGTCATTCTCTTCTGCTTTCCACCCGCAGTCGAATGGTCAGACAGAGCGCGTCAATCAGAATCTGGAGACATATCTGCGCTGTTTTGTGGCTGAGAATCAGGAGGATTGGTGTTCTTTTTTGTCCCTTGCTGAGTTTGCTTTAAATAACCGTCGTCAGGAGTCCTCTGATAAGTCACCATTTTTTGGTGCATATGGGTTTCATCCGCAGTTTGGGACATTCTCTGGAGAGGGGTCTTCTGGTTTACCTGATGAGGACAGATTCTCCTCATCTTTGTCATCGATTTGGCAAAAGATTCAGGATAATCTAAAGAGCATGAGTGAGAGATATAAGCGTGTGGCGGATAAGAGATGTGTGCCTGGTCCGGACCTGAATGTTGGTGATCTGGTGTGGTTGTCTACTAAGAATATCAAATTGAAGGTTCCCTCCTGGAAGTTGGGTCCTAAGTTTATTTGGCCTTACAAAATCTTGTCCGTCATCAATCCTGTTGCCTACCGTCTTGATCTTCCTCAGACTTGGAAGATCCATAATGTTTTTCATAAGTCCTTATTAAAACCTTATGTCCAACCCATTGTACCCTCGTCTTTGCCTCCTCTTCCGATTTTGGTTGATGGTAATCTTGAATTTCAGGTCTCTAGGATTGTGGATTTTCGTGTTGTCCGCGGTTATCTCCAGTACCTCGTTCATTGGGAGGGTTATGGTCCTGAGGAGAGGATGTGGGTCCCAGTGACGGACATTAAGGCCACTCGTCTCATCAGGGCTTTCCATAGGTCCCATCCTGAGAAGGTGGGCTCTGAGTGTCCGGAGTCCACTCGTAGAAGGAGGGGTACTGTCACCACCAGACATCTGAGAAGCTCTGACAGACGTCCTTCAGAACCTCCTCCTTGAGGTTCCTTTTGTTTTGCTTTCATTTTCTCATCTCGTTAGCCTCTCTCAGCTGTCATGTAGTTGCACTGATTGCATCCCTTTAAATCCCTTCCCATACTGCTTCACTTTGCGGTTTATACAACTTCCTGGAGTGTATGGATGCTGGATGCTACTACTGAGTCTTCTACAGATAAGTTTTGTTCATTCATTTGTATTTCCCTGTTTGCTGGATCCCAGGTGGCCCTGACTCCCTCCGTATCAAGTGTAGGGAGCCGGTGGTCGTGTCCCCTCACTATTATAGGGTGTTCAGGTGTTATACAGTCGAGGTACGAGGATATGCGATCATCTACCATTGAGATTTTTGCATAGGCTGAGCAGTTAGGGAGAGAGCCAGGTCTGTTGCAGGGCTATCCCTTTGGTTCCTTAGTTTTGGATCCAGTCAGTCGGATCTTCATTTTGTGTCTTCTAGTTTTCTGTACACCTTCCGTGACATAATTACAGCAACCTGCCTCCCAATCTTTCCTTCCCGGCAGGTCTGGCCACCAGGCTCACTCTGTGTATCCTTGCAGCTTGCAACCTACTTGCTATCTTGGCCTCTCTTCCTGTGGCCTTAGGGTGCGCACGCTAATCTACACCCTAATCTACAACTGTGGGTAGGTGCCTCAGCAATAGGTTTCCTAGCACGCTAGTATCCCACAAAGATGTATGTTCTGTTGTCTGCCTGTGGACTGACTTTCTGCCTGTTTCCTGAATTCTGAACCTTCACTGACTGACTTGACCTCGGACCATCTACCTTTTACATAGCCCTTACATAGCCTGGAGGTGTGTTTGGGATCATCAACCTGGTGAGAAACAAATGATGGTCCCACTAACTTCAAGCCAGATGGGACGTCATATCTCTGCAGAAGACTATGATAGCCACGCTAGTTAAGTGTGCCTTGAATTTTGTAAAGAGTTTCTTCCCACCCACAAATTTCGATGCAGAAAATTTCTGTAACTGAATTAGTTCCATTTATCCGAATAGGATTGTGTAACGGGGTTCCGAAGGTGCACTCGGTCCCCCATTACCCGCAGACCTGGGTATTGGCTTTGGGAATGTGGATCTGTGTTTGACCTCATTTCCAGGGCGGCTTTACTGCTGGGTGGCTCCATGCTCTTAAGTCTGCCTTGAACGCCGAGCTGATCACTCGGTGCTCAACTGGTTGGTCTGTCGGTCATGTGACGCTGGCCACGTCACATGACCCTCACTCCCCACTATAAATACAGGCAGCCTGCTAGTCACAGGTTGCCTGTTAATTTCTAGGTTCCTGGCTATTTGTTGGACTACTGATTACTCACCTGATTCCGTTCCCTGACGATCCTTTGCCTGCTCCTCCTGTACTGCGCATCCATCCTGGTATTGTGACCTCGGCTCCCACCTGACTACTCTCTTAGGACTCCTCTGGTACTTCTCTGCTCTCCTGGTATTTGACCCCGGCTTCTCCTGACCATTCTTTGCTTAACCCTTTGTACTGCGTAGCAAGGCTATGGAAGATTATATTAAGGAGAGCCTTGCTAAAGGGCATATTAGACCTTCAGTCTCTCCTATGGGAGCAGGGTTTTTCTTTGTTAAAAAGAAGGATGGTGGTCTTAGGCCTTGTATTGATTACCGGAGATTAAATAAAATCACTGTCCAAAATAGATACTCTCGGGGGCGGAGCTAGCGCCGGACTGTGATGGCCGCATAGTCAGGAGCTCTCCGTACTAAATCCTGCACAGCACCAGCCAACGCTAGCAGACAGACGTGACAATGGTCAAGATTGGTCAATCTAGGGCTGGAGATAACCCTAGTGTCCTCAAACCTCCGAATAATAGCAGAGATATGGACAAATTTATAAAAAAGGCTTCCGCCACAGTCGCGGCCAGAGAACCTAAGATGGCGCCGGCCCCGTCTCACAGGACGAACGAACGCTATACTGAGACGTCCGAGGGAGAAAGCGATACTGAGGATTCCCACTGCAAGACAGCTCTCCCGATCACCCGTCGCTTCTTGAAGCAATCCCTCAGCAAGGCTATGGAGCCGATTTTGAGTGAGTTAACGGCCCTCCGCCATGATGTCCACCATATAGGAGACAGGGTTGTGGCCCTGGATTCCCGCCAAACTGCGGTCCTGGAACATCAATCAGCAACAGCTACCTCCTTACAGAAATGTCGCACTTACCTGAACGAGCTCCATAATGCAGTGGAGGATCAGGAAAACAGGGAACGCAGAAACAACCTGCGCTTCAGGGGAGTACCCGAATCTGTTGAAGCAGCGGATGTCCCTGCGGCGGTGACGGCGATCTGCAGCTCCATCTTGGGCCCAGACCAGCAAACAGATATAATAGTGGAAAGGGCACATAGGGCCTTGAGACCCAAGCCCAAACCATCAGAGCCGCCTAGGGACATCATTTGTAGATTCCTTAACTACCAAACTACCGACCTAACATATGAAGGAGTTCCCATAGCAGTCTATCAAGATTTGGCCCGATCTACCCTGAAGAAAAGAAGGAACCTGACGCCGTTGACCGACTGGCTCAGAGCCAAGAAGACGCCATATCGATGGACCTTCCCTTTCGGTATTTCATTTTTTTATGAGGGGCGCCGTTTCACTGTCTCCTCATTTGCCGATCTAACTGGAGTATACGATCATCTTCAGATGGGTCCACTTGAAATTGAAAATTGGGAACTTTACCAGGACCTTACGGACTTACCTGAAGTACCAAAGATCTCACCCTTTGAGCCTCCACGTACTCCGAAGTCCCAGAGGATAAAGCGCAAGACCGCTCAGATGATACCGTAGATCCTGGTCACATAGCTGCAGCCCGAATGTCAGAAATAACCTGATAATTTTTGTACCCATTTTCAGATCCTTTTCAAGTGTCTTTTCCTACATTTTTCTCTAAATCTCTGCAGTCCATCATGCCTTCACAGATGGTTGCTACTTACCCCTGTCCACTTTACCCTCCTACTCAGCATCTTCCTTATCTCCCCCTCATTAACATATCCTTGTCAGCCTGTCGATGTGCCTCACTGTTGAGGCTTCTTATATGTGCTGTGAGGATCACAATAGGGTTGATAAACCATTTCCCCCCTTGCGATCAAAATAGATACTCTCTCCCATTGATTCCGGATTTATTTAACCAGGTTTTAGGGGCAACCTGGTTTTCCAAGATTGACCTGAAAGGGGCATACAATCTAATCCGAATCAAGGAGGGAGATGAATGGAAGACAGCGTTCAATACTCCGATAGGACACTTTGAATATCAGGTGATGCCTTTTGGACTCAGCAATGCCCCAGCTGTGTTCCAAAACTTAATGACCGATATTCTTAGGGAGTTCTTAGGGAAATTTATTATTGTCTATCTTGACGACATTTTGATATTCTCTCCTGATTTCGAATCTCATGTGTCTCATGTCAAACAAGTATTAGAGGTGTTGAGGGAGAACCAGTTATCCGCTAAGTAAGAGAAATGTGTCTTTGGTGTACAGGAGATACTGTTTCTAGGGATCCTGGTAAGGTTTTAGCAATTAAGGAATGGGTAAGGCCTTCATCCTTAAAGGCTTTACAACGGTTTTTTTATTATGAATTTTTCTGTAATTGCTAAGCCATTGACCGACCTTACTAAGAAAGGGGCGGATTTGGAGAATTGGTCTACCAAGGCCATTTCCTCATTTGAAACATTAAAAAAGGCATTTAGTAGCGCTCCCATTCTGATCCAGCCTGATCAGGAGAGACCCTTTATTGTGGAGGTGGATGCGTCCGAGGACGGCGCAGGAGCAGTCCTTTCACAAGGTCCTGCTAGCCTCACTAACCTGAGACCGTGTGCCTTCTTCTCTAGGAAATTCTCTCCCACGGAGAGAAACTACGACATAGGGAATAGGGAGCTGCTGGCTATTAAATGGGCATTTGAGGAGTGGAGGCATTTTTTGGAGGTGGCAAGGCATCGAGTAACTGTTGTCACTGATCATAAAAACCTAATGTTTCTCGAGTCTGCTAAGAGGTTGAATCCCCGACAAGCCCGATGGGCTCTGTTGTTTACCCGTTTTGATTTCTTCATTACGTTCAGGCTGGGAAGTAAAAATGTGAAGGCAGACGCATTATCTCGGAGCTTCCATGCTTTTCAACCCACTGAGACGCCGCCTGAATCCATCCTACCAGCAAACATCTTCTTAGCGGCTCTAACCCAGGATTTCTCGGCTCGCATTAAGGCTGAACAACATCTGGCACCGGCATCCAGCCCAACAGATAAGTTGTTTGTCCCCGTACAATTTCGTCTCCAGCTGTTGGGTGAGTGTCACGATTCTGCCTTTTGTGGACATCCGGGTGTTGAGGGCACTAAGGATCTGGTTTCTAGATCTTATTGGTGGCTAACTCTGACCAGGGATGTCAAGTCCTACGTGTCAGCCTGTGAGGTTTGTGCCAGGTCTAAGACACCTAGGACTCGCCCTGCTGGTAACCTACCACCCCTACCCATTCCCAGTAGACCCTGGTCCCATATCTCGATGGATTTTATAACTGACCTACCGCTGGCGGAGGGTAAGACTGTGGTTTGGGTAGTGGTCGATAGGTTTAGCAAGATGGTTCATTTCATTCCCCTGTCTAAACTTCCGAATGCTAAAACCCTGGCGTCTATTTTTGTGAGAGAGATTGTTCGTTTACATGGCATCCCGGAAAATATTGTTTCTGACAGGGGTGTGCAGTTTGTGTCCAAATTCTGGAGGGCCTTCTGTCAAAGATGTAAAATTTCGTTGTCTTTTTCTTCCGCCTTCCATCCTGAGAGTAATGGGCAGACTGAACGCCTTAATCAGTCTGTGGAACAATTCCTGAGGTTGTATGTTGCTGATGACCAGCAATTATGGGTCAAATTCCTTCCGTTGGCTGAATTTGCTTTGAATAACTGTGTCAATTCTTTTGCTGGGGTCTCCCCTTTCTTTTGTAACCATGGTTTTCATCCCCGTTTTCATTCTGGGTCGTCCGTCTCCTCCTCTAACCCTGAAGCTGATAAACTCTCTTCCGAACTGTGCACAGTTTGGGCCCGGGTTCAATCGAACCTAGAAAAGGCTCAAAGTTCTCAAAAACTCAAGGCCGATAGAAGACGTTCAAGGGGAGTGAACTTTCAGGTTAGGGATAAAGTATGGTTGTCCTCCAAGAATCTATCTCTCAAGGTAGCTTCTAGAAAATTTGCTCCTCGTTTTATTGGACCATATAAGATCACGGAGGTGATTAACCCGGTATCATTTAGGTTGGAGCTGCCCAAGTCATTCCACATTCATAATGTGTTCCATAAATCTCTACTTAAAAAATATTTTGAACCAGTAGTACCATCGAAAGCCTCGCCTCCGAGGGTTCTTGTTAATGATGCTGTCGAGTATGTCGTGTCTAAAATAGTGGATGTCAGGAAGGTGCGTATTTCCTTGCAGTACCTGATTCACTGGAAGGGGTATGGACTTGAAGAGAGATCTTGGGTACCTGCCATTGTTTTGGCAGCGAGCACACGGGTTTCTGCAAACTCAATTTAAATGGCTGGAACTGATTTTCTGTCGCAGAAGTTTTTGGCAACAAACCCCACTGTGTGAAGGAAGCCAAACTCACCAAAAGTGTTGTGTGCAAAGCAGTGGCGTTGCTAGGGCTGGTGTCACCCGGTGCGGTAGAAAATGGTGTCACCCCTTCCCCCCCACCCCCTCCCCGAAGCAATTTTTTTTGCCATATATGGGGGCTATGGTGGTGCTACTGCCATAGGGGGCATCCGTTAGCTCAGCAGACCCCCCCTAGCAGTCAGAGCCTGGTCTCGGGAGGGGCACTTCCAGATTATTTTCTGTCCGCCGCCACAAAACAATGGTGCTTATAGAACAGACTACACAGTGTAGCGGTATACTGTATATTGTGGGGCACAGTGTAGAGGTATACTGTATATTGTGGGGCACAGTGTAGCGATATACTGTATATTGTGGGGCACAGTGTAGAGGTATACTGTATATTGTGTGGCACAGTGGAAAGGTATACTGTAGATCGTGGGGCACAGTGTAGCGGTATACTGTATATTGTGGGGCACAGTGTAGAGGTATACTGTATATTGTGTGGCACAGTGTAGTGGTATACTGTACATTGTGGGGCACAGTGTATAGGTATACTGTATATTGTGTGGCACAGTGTAGCGGTATACTGTATATTGTGGGGCACAGTGTAGCGGTATACTGTATATTGTGGGGCACAGTGTAGAGGTATACTGTATGTTGTGGGGCACAGTGTAGAGGTATACTGTATATTGTGTGGCACAGTGTAGAGGTATACTGTATACTGTGTGGCACAGTGTAGAGGTATACTGTATATTGTGTGGCACAGTGTAGAGGTATACTGTATACTGTGTGGCACAGTGTAGAGGTATACTGTATATTGTGGGGCACAGTGTAGCGGTATACTGTATAATGTGTGGCACAGTGTAGCGGTATACTGTATATTGTGTGGCACAGTGTAGCGGTATACTGTATATTGTGTGGCACAGTGTAGCGGTATACTGTATATTGTGTGGCACAGTGTAGGCTATATGTGTATAACAAACATATTTCACATAAAAACTTAGTTACTTGGCTTGGCCCTTGGGGGTCTCAGACGCCACTTCAACACTTTGGCTGGGGGCTCGGCGGAGCTGATGTGCTTTATCCTAATGAGAAAGATTTCATAATAAGGATTTGGAGAAGGGGCAGAGGGGTCACAGAGCAGGGAGAGACTGGTGCTGCTACTAGGGGGTCATACCATGTGGGAGTAAAAAAAGCCCACCATAATGCCCCCTCCCCCCCTAGTAGAAATAATTCTCCTTTTAATGTGACAGTGCAAAAAATACCCCCTTGTAATGCCCCCAGTTGAGCTAATGTCCCCATAGTGCCCCCATAATGTCCCAGTATAAAATACCCCTATATAGTGCCCCCAGTGAATTCCCCCATAGTGCTCCTTTCCCCCTTCTTCCTGCTAGTGCCCCCCATAATGTACCAGTATAAAATGCCCCATATATAGTGCCCCTGTAGATGCCCCTCAGTGTCCGGCCTCTGATAGGCTGCCGGCCTAGTGTCCCCCATAATGCCCCCCAATAATGTGCCAGTAAGTGTCCCCATAGATGCCCCCCCATTATGTGCCAGTATCAAATGCCTCTCTCCCCCCCCCCACATGTCCCAGTATCATAGTGCCATCTCCCATCCCCCCAATGTGCCAGTATGAAGTGCCTCTCTCCTCCCCCCCACATGTCCCAGTATCATAGTGCCATCTACCCCCCAATGTGCCAGTATGAAGTGCCTCTCTCCTCCCCCCAGATGTCCCAGTATCATAGTGCCATGCCATCTCCCCCCCCAAAAGTGCCAGTATCAAGTGCCTCCCCCCCCATGTCCCAGTATCATAGTGCCATTCCATCCCCCCCCAAAAGTGCCAGTATAAAGTGCCTCTCCCCCCCCATGTATCATAGTGCCATGCCATCCCCCCCCCCCCCCATGTGCCAGTATCAAGTGCCTCCTGCTCCCTCCATGGCAGTAACAGTCGGGTATTAAAAAAAATAAAACAAACACTTCTACTTACCTCCATGTCAGCGATGCAATGCAGCCTCTTCCTTTGTGCTTGTGTATTTCAGAAAAGCTTCTGCTGGGATTCGAACCCATGACCTTCTGTATCAGAGGCAAAGGATCTAACCACACGGCCATAAGAACAGCCTTGCTACTGACTGAAAATATATGAGACTTCTACTGTTATAGCTGTACATCTATACACATGACAGCTGCCCTAACACACCCAGCACTGCTATATCTCTATATGACAGCTGTCCCAGCACACTCAGCTCTGTATATGTCTATAAATGATAGCTGCCCCAGCACACCCAGCTCTGCTACATATGATACACATGACAGCTGCACCAGCACACACAGTTCTACTATATCTCTATATATGACAGCTGCCCCAGCAAACCCAGCTCTGCTACATCTATACACATGACAGCTGCCCTAACACACCCAGCACTGCTATATCTCTATATGACAGCTGTCCCAGCACACTCAGCTCTGCTATATCTCTATATATGATAGCTGCCCTAAAACACACAGCTCTGCTACATCTAATACACATGACAGCTGCACCAGCACACTCAGCTCTACTATATCTCTATATATGACAGCTGCTCCAGCAAACCCAGCTCTGCTACATCTATAAACACATGACAGCTGCCCTAACACACCCAGCACTGCTACATCTAATACACATGACAGCTGCACCAGCACACTCAGCTCTACTATATCTCTATATATGACAGCTGCTCCAGCAAACCCAGCTCTGCTACATCTATACACATGACAGCTGCCCTAACACACCCAGAACTGCTATATCTCTATATGACAGCTGTCCCAGCACACTCAGCTCTGCTATATCTCTATAAATGATAGCTGCCCCAGCACACCCAGCTCTGCTACATATGATACACATGATAGCTGCACCAGCACACTCAGCTCTACTATATCTCTATATATGACAGCTGCTCCAGCAAACCCAGCTCTGCTACATCTATACACATGACAGCTGCCCTAACACACCCAGCACTGCTATATCTCTATATGACAGCTGTCCCAGCACACTCAGCTTTGCTATATCTCTATAAATGATAGCTGCCCCAGCACACCCAGCTCTGCTACATATGATACACATGACAGCTGCACCAGCACACACAGCTCTACTATATCTCTATATATGACAGCTGCCCCAGCAAACCCAGCTCTGCTACATCTATACACATGACAGCTGCCCAAACACACCCAGCACTGCTACATCTAATACACATGACAGCTGGAGCAGCCGTCATATATAGAGATATAGTAGAGCTGAGTGTGCTGGTGCAGCTGTCATGTGTATCATATGTAGCAGAGCTGGGTGTGCTGGGGCAGCTATCATTTATAGAGATATAGCAGAGCTGAGTGTGCTGGGACAGCTGTCATATAGAGATATAGCAGTGCTGGGTGTGTTAGGGCAGCTGTCATGTGTATAGATGTACAGCTATAACAGTAGAAGTCTCATATATTTTCAGTCGGTAGCAAGGCTGTTCTTATGGCCGTGTGGTTAGATGCTTTGCCTCTGATACAGAAGGTTGTGGGTTCAAATCCCAGCAGAAGCTTTTCTGGACATACAGGGCGGGACACAGGAAGAGGCTGCATCGCAGTGCTTTGCCTCTGATACAGAAGGTCGTGGGTTCGAATCCCAGACACATCTTTCCCTCTCCTGAGGACGGCAATACAAATGGTTTGTAAATGCCGACCCTGCTGGTGTCACCCCCATCAATGGTGTCACCCGGTGCGGTCCGCACCCCCCTTCCAACGCCACTGGTGCAAAGCCCCCCAACACTAACACACCTCCTCCTCCATGCTTCACGGTGAGAACTACAATTGTAGAGTAGAAACTATCCGCTCACCTTTTTTGAGTCTCACAAAGACATGGCGGTTGGAACCAAAAACCTAAAATTTTGACTCATCAGACCACATTACAGATTTCCACTGGTTTCTTGGCGAAAGCAACTCTCTTCTTAATGTCAGTAAAGCATTTGCAATACTACAAAAGGGACTACTACAAAGGGTTAACTGTTGTAATGCTATGTCATTGTATTGTATATCACGGTGTTTATTATCCCTGTACTGTGACATCATTGTGTTTATTATCCCTGTAATGTGACATCACTGTGTTTATTATCCTGTACTGTGACATCACTGTGTTTATTATCTCTGTACTGTGACATCACTGTGTTTATTATATCTGTACTGTGACATCACTGTGTTTATTATCTCTGTACTGTGACATCTCTGTGGTTATTATCCCTGTACTCTGACATCTCTGTGGTTATTATCCCTGTACTGTGACATCACTGTGTTTATTATCCCTGTACCGTGACATCACTGTGCTTATTATCCCTGTACTGTGACATCACTGTGTTTATTATCCCTGTACTGTGACATCACTGTGTTTATTATCCCTGTACTGTGACATCACTGTGTTTATTATCTCTGTACTGTGACATCACTGTGTTTATTATCTCTGTACTGTGACATCACTGTGTTTATTATCCCTGTACTGTGACATCACTGTGTTTATTATCCCTGTACTGTGACATCACTGTGTTTATTATCCCTGTACTGTGACATCACTGTGTTTATTATCCTGTACTGTGACATCACTGTGTTTATTATCTCTGTACTGTGACATCACTGTGTTTACTATCCCTGTACTGTGACATCACTGTGTTTATTATCTCTGTACTGTGACATCACTGTGTTTATTATCCCTGTACTGTGACATCACTGTGTTTATTATCCTTCTACTGTGACATCACTGTGTTTGTTATCTCTGTACTGTGACATCACTGTGTTTACTATCCCTGTACTGTGACATCACTGTGTTTATTATCTCTGTACTGTGACATCACTGTGTTTATTATCTCTGTACTGTGACATCACTGTGTTTATTATCCCTGTACTGTGACATCACTGTGTTTATTATCCCTGTACTGTGACATCACTGTGTTTATTATCCCTGTACTGTGACATCACTGTGTTTATTATCCCTGTACTGTGACATCACTGTGTTTATTATCCCTGTACTGTGACATCACTGTGTTTATTATCCCTGTGCTGTGACATCACTGTGGTTATTATCTCTGTACTGTGACATCACTGTGTTTATTATCCTGTACTGTGACATCACTGTGTTTATTATCCTGTACTGTGACATCACTGTGTTTATTATCCCTGTACTGTGACATCACTGTGTTTATTATCTCTGTACTGTGACATCACTGTGTTTACTATCCCTGTACTGTGACATCACTGTGTTTATTATCTCTGTACTGTGACATCACTGTGTTTATTATGAAAAACAGCATGGGTTTACTTCAGGGAGATCATGTCAAACTAATCTTATTGACTTTTTTGATTGGGTGACTAAAATAATAGACGGTGGAGGTGCAGTAGACATCGCTTATCTAGACTTTAGTAAGGCTTTTGACACTGTCCCACATAGAAAGCTTATCAATAAAGTGCAGTCATTGGGCTTGGACTCCCATATCGTGGAATGGATTAGGCAGTGGCTGAGGGACAGACAACAGAGGGTAGTAGTCAATGGAGTATATTCAGACCAAGGTCTTGTTACCAGTGGGGTACCTCAGGGATCTGTTCTGGGACTCATATTGTTTAATATCTTTATCAGCGAAATTGCAGAAGGCCTCGATGGTAAGGTGTGTCTTTTTGCTGATGACACAAAGATTTGTAACAGGGTTGATGTTCCTGGAGGGATACACCAAATGGAAAAGGATTTAGGAAAACTAGAGGAATGGTAAAAAATCTGGCAACTAAAATTTAATGTTGATAAGTGCAAGATAATGCACCAGGGGGGTAAAAACCCAAGAGCAGAATATAAAATCAGTGATACAGTCCTAACCTCAGTATCTGAGGAAAGGGATTTAGGGGTCATTATTTCAGAAGACTTAAAGGTAGGCAGACCATGTCATAGAGCAGCAGGAGATGCTAGCAGAATGCTTGGGTGTATAGGGAGAGGCATTACCAGTAGAAAGAGGGAGGTGCTCATGTCGCTCTACAGAGCACTAGTGAGACCTCATCTGGAGTATTGTGCGCAGTACTGGAGACCATATCTCCAGAAGGATATTGATACTTTGGAGAGAGTTCAGAGAAGAGCTACTAAACTAGTACATGGATTGCAGGATAAAACTTACCAGGAAAGGTTAAAGGACCTTAATATGTATAGCTTGGAAGAAAGACGAGACAGAGGGGATATGATAGAAACTGCTAAATACATAAAGGGAATCAACAAGGTAAAAGAGGAGAGAATATTTAAAAGAAGAAAAACTGCTACAAGAGGACACAGTTTTAAATTAGAGAGGCAAAGGTTTAAAAGTAATATAAGGAAGTATTACTTTACTGAGAGAGTAGTGGATGCATGGAATAGCCTTCCTGCAGAAGTGGTAGCTGCAAATACAGTGAAGGGGTTTAAGCATGCATGGGATAGGCATAAGGCCATCCTTCATATAAGATAGGGCCAGGGACTATCCATAGTATTCAGTATATTGGGCAGACTAGATGGGCCAAATGGTTCTTATCTGCCGACACATTCTATGTTTCTATGTTTCTATGTTTCTATGTTTCTATTATCCCTGTACTGTGACATCACAGTGTAAATTATTTCTGTACTGTGACATCACTATGTTTATTATCCCTGTACTGTGACATCACAGTGTAAATTATTTCTGTACTGTGACATCACTATGTTTATTATCCCTGTACTGTGACATCACTGTGTTTATTATCTCTGTACTGTGACATCACTGTGTTTATTATCCCTGTACTGTGACATCACTGTGTTTACTATCCCTGTACTGTGACATCACTGTGTTTATTATCCCTGTGCTGTGACATCACTGTGTGTATTATCTCTGTACTCTGACATCACTGTGTTTATTATCCCTGTACTGTGACATCACTGTGTTTATTATCACTGTACTGTGACATCTCTGTGTTTATTATCTCTGTACTGTGACATCTCTGTGTTTATTATCCCTGTACTGTGACATCACTGTGTTTATTATCTCTGTACTGTGACATCACTGTGTTTATTATCCCTGTACTGTGACATCACTGTGTTTATTATCCCTGTACTGTGACATCACTGTGTTTATTATCACTGTACTGTGACATCTCTGTGTTTATTATCCCTGTACTGTGACATCACTGTGTTTATTATCTCTGTACTGTGACATCACTGTGTTTATTATCTCTGTACTGTGACATCACTGTGTTTATTATCCCTGTACAGTGACATCACTGTGTTTATTATCCCTGTACTGTGACATCACTGTGTTTATTATCCCTGTACTGTGACATCACTGTGTTTATTATCCCTGTACTGTGACATCACTGTGTTTATTATCCCTGTACTGTGACATCACTGTGTTTATTATCCCTGTACTGTGACATCACTGTGTTTATTATCCTGTACTGTGACATCACAGTGTTTATTATCCCTGTACTGTGACATCACTGTGTTTATTATCCCTGTACTGTGACATCACTGTGTTTATTATCCCTGTACTGTGACATCACTGTGTTTATTATCCCTGTACTGTGACATCACTGTGTTTATTATCCTGTACTGTGACATCACTGTGATTATTATCCCTGTACTGTGACATCACTGTGTTTATTATCCCTGTACTGTGACATCACTGTGTTTATTATCCCTGTACTGTGACATCACTGTGTTTATTATCTCTGTACTGTGACATCACTGTGTTTATTTTCCCTGTACTGTGACATCACTGTGTTTATTATCCCTGTACTGGTAACCTGATTATTTATTGCAATCAAATCTTTCAGCGAATTTTCAAATCCGGAATTTTTTTTTTTTTTCTATATGTTGATAAAATGCAGAAAATGAAAAGTCAAATGCTTGTAGTATCAGAAATGTGGATACAGAGAAGGACCCGATGTAAAGCGAGATAAAAATCAGAAGACTCATTAGAGAAAACCACGACCCAGTTCCACTGTGACGTAGAGTCTATTAATATGCAAATCTGTTACTGAATTCTTCACCCCGGACTCCCTGACGGGGCAACTATCAGCAGATTCCAGCTCAGGAAGCCTACCGCTCTCTATGATATCAGCTAAGATTTTCCTACTTGACAAGAACCTGAAACCACAGGCTGAACCAGATATTGAAGGCGTGCTCTCTATATAACGCCGGGGTCTAGACCTCAGCACATCACAGCATTCACCTGCTCAAGACTAGAAAGCAGCCAGAGATCAAACAACAGCAGAACCATGGACATCCTGACAGGAACCTGCAAGGTGAGAAGCGGACCCACCGCCAAAGAGAGCACTGACAATGAACTCTTCCTTTACTTTATTAGGATTTATTGTTTATTTTATGTTATATACTTTATTTTAAAGATATCATTTATTTTAACTTTTTATTATGATTGTGTTACGCATTATGATTTTTTTCCTATATTTTGTTTTTTTATTTTAGTTATTATGTATTATTTCCATTATGCACTGCTTAGATTTCTGATTTTTAGTACTTTATATAATTTCATTTTATCTATTATTCCATGCATCATTTTCATAATGTTATATTATTCTACATAATTTAGAATACATTTAGACAGTATTAGATTTTTTTTTCTTTTTAGCTTGTCAACAGAGAATTGTAATTTTTGTAACTAAATCTATCTATCTATTATCTATCAATCAATTTATCTATTATCTATCTATTATCTATCTATTATCTATCTATTATCTATCTATCTATCTATCTATCTATCTATTATCTATCTATCTATTATCTATCTATCTATTATCTATTATCTATCTATTATCTATTATCTATCTATTATCTATCTATTATCTATCTATTATCTATCTATCTATCTATTATCTATCTATTATCTATCTATCTATTATCTATTATCTATTATCTATCTATTATCTATTATCTATCTATTATCTATCTATTATCTATCTATTATCTATCTATCTATCTATTATCTATCTATTATCTATCTATCTATTATCTATTATCTATTATCTATCTATCTATCTATTATCTATCTATTATCTATTATCTATCTATTATCTATTTATTATCTATCTATCTATTATCTATCTATCATCTATCTATCTATCTATCTATCTAGCCATCAATCAATCTAATATCTATCTAATATCTTTCTGTCTGTATCTATGTATGTAAATTATCATTCTTTAGGGTAATCTTTGTTATTTTCTCCATGTCTTGTGGTTCAGCTTTTTATGTTCCGCACTCTGGCAGTAAATGGGATAAATATATTGTCTATATTGTCATCTAATCTTCTTCTCACATTCAGTTCACAGCGGTGCTGCTTCTTCTTGGAGTCACCACTTTGATGTCTGTCCAATGCCTGGATCTTCATCGTCATAAAGGATGTCCACCTGTCACTAAATTCCCACCTACGGTGAAAGTCAGCCTAAATATGAGTGGACAGGACTCGCTTCTCCTGAGTGGTGATGTGAGGAAGCGCTCCACCTCTCCATGGGAGTACAGGTAATGTACATTTGCCTCTATAATCAAATATTGATTATTCATGAATGAAATCAGCAACCATGGATTAACATTGCACTAAGCAGGGGCGTGACTAGGATTCATACCGCCCCAGAGCAATTCCTGGAAGCCCCGCCCCTGCCTTGTTAATAGTAAACTAAACTGAAGTAATGCAAATAGTTGCAAACTGGCATATATAGGATAGAGTAATAGAAGGAAGTTGCACAGGTCCCATCATGCTCCAGGATTCATGGCAATGTGGATAATGTGAAGAAATTGACCATCATGCTTTGCACTGTACACCATGTTCTCATTTCCTATGTGATACTTTGTGGGGGAAGGGAGGTGACAACCGTCCTGAGCAAATGTTGGGTTTACTGCAATGGTTGACACTTTCAAGCCCTTCCAAGGGTGTAGTCCCTGTAAAAAAGTAGGAGGTGCTCGCTAGATAGGTGGAGCTATCAGGGTAGTGCCACAATGTGGGCATAGATATAATAATAGAAGGTGTGGTTCAGCAAAACGTGGTCTCTGGTGCCTCCTACCCCTTACAGCATGAGAGAGGGACAGGCCAAGATAGTGCCCTGGCATGTGTTGGCCCCATTCAGTGTGGTCTGGCCCCATCTCTCCAGGGGGCCCAATGAGCCGCATGGTACATTGGACTCTGACGTTAAGATTTTGTCCATAGGAGCTTTAGTCAAAGTTGAATCAATATCTCTATGTAATTATTTTTATTTTTGTCCACAGCTATGACAAAAACATTCACCGACACCCTGTGGTTATTGCCGAGGCCAAGTGTGAACTTTCCGGATGCATAGACGCCGAGGGCAAAGTGGACAACAACTTAAATTCCGTCCCCATCAGACAAGAGATCCTGGTCCTTCACCGTGAGATGAAGGGGTGCGTCCCCGTCTTCACGCTGGAGAAAAAGATTGTGACCGTGGGCTGCACCTGCGTACGAGCCGTCATCCAAGAGCAGCAATAGAGAGGAGAGGATCCAGCTCCGGCATAAAGAGAAGTCCCCATACCAGGATGTTTATCTATTGTGTTTAATGGATGGAGCAAAATTTAGAAAAATGAAGAAGTCAAACAAAAGTAGCACTGGTAAAGTGCGGGTATTAGGTAGCAATGTACATTGCAAATTCTCAGTCAATATTTTTTACATTTTTTGTATTTATATATTTATACTTTTATATGTAACAGGAGTTCGATGCAATGTATTTATTCTCAAATGCAATGAAATAATAAATGTAAGATGTAAAGAACAATTGGTGGCTATTGGTTTCTCAATGTTTATGTCGGGGGGATAGTAAACACAAAACCTACCCACTTAAAGCATAGCCCTACAGATGTAGCAGAGTTAACAATCACAGTCATAACGCGTTAACTAGATGTGAGAACTCACCAAATGTGACGGTAAACTCTGCTACGTCTGCACATGATTCACTTTGTTTACCAGGTCAAGGGTTAGGCAACAGAGGCAGCTGCTTAAGGCTCCACCCAAGGCATAGCAAAGAAAATACTGTCACAGCCCATTACTCCCAATGAATGGAATGACAGGAGTAACATGCGCTCTGCTGCTCCCTTCCTTCTCTATGGGACTCAGTGCTCAGCTTTTTCTGGAAACTGACTGGAGCGGCATACTCGACCTGTCGTTCTGTTCAGTCTGGAAATCGGGCTGCCTTTCTAGTGATCATTGGTTGAACCCCCACCCATAAGATACTTAGCACCTATCCTGTGGAATTAGCGTGAAAACCTCAAGGCTCAGCTTTTTCTGGAAGTCCCATGGAAAGTGAATGGAGCGGCAGCTGATAAACTAAACCTGTTGTTTCATTCAATCTGGAAATTGGACCCCCATTGTCTTGATCAGTGCGTGAACCCCACCAATCAGATACTTATCGCCACTAGGTGGGACCCACACCTATATGACATTGCTGGAATATCCCAGCGATATGCCACCAATGTGTGAGATGGGCCAACCCCACTTTGGGCCTCTGTTGCTACACTCCTGGGCACAACTTACTCTGCTTCCAATGGGGTAGGGACATCACCATACCCACCAAATTAATTGATGGAAAATCATACCACTCATCACCTACATCTTTCTGATAATGATAATGGGATCCTGTCACTGGGCACCAATTTGGGCACAGTTTCACTAAGGACTCATATGGGCCATCTGTCATATTCATTGTGGACACTATGCAGCAAAATTCCCCTTTTAACAAACTCTGTGTCCAGTCAATGAATGAAGCAGCTCTCTCTGTCTTCTTAAAGCGGGAACTCCCAGCACAATTTGAAGCACCCATCAACGGCTAGGTTACAAGAAACCAATGAGTTGCTGAGGACCAATAACCCTGTGATTGGCAAGGGGTGCAGTTACAGATCACAGAAAGTTTTCATTCTTCTAGATTTCAAGTTTATCTGTTCCTATCTTGGTATTTAATGTTGTTGCTGTTTATATTGCTCAGTTTACAAGCGTTTTAATCAGATATTTGGTTAAGTATCCTTTACAATGAGGTTGGGCATGTACAGATCTGCTGGACTTGAGCCCACTTTTAGAGGAAAAGATAAAACATTCGGAAGTTAGTGTGTGAACTGTGGAGTATTAGAGAAAATGAATAACGGGGGGAGGGGGCCTTGAAGGGGGGGGGGGGGGGGGGTAGGATTATCCGTGCAGTACAGATGGAAGCTAGCATGCAGATATTGGAGGCTGACATGGGAGCATAATATCATTTGTACCAGAGCCATGGACATACACATTCCTCAATATATATCTCATTGGGGAGGTCTAAATGGTCTCAGTTAGCAGGTTCTGTATGTAGGCACCATCTAGTATATACAAAAAGGGATTTTAAAGCTCTTAAAGGGGATTTGACCTAAAATGTATACACTGAAACCCCTTTCAGGGGTTGTACACAATTTTACTAGTGATGACCTATCCTCAGATTGAGGCCATCACGATCTGCTCAGTGGGAATCTGACATGCCGCATTCCCGCTGACAAGCCATTCCGCAGTAGGTGCACTGCTCTGTCCATTGTGTAGCAGTTACCAGCTCCAACCTCTACATGATGGATGGAGCTGCGTAGTTCCAGCATCAAATTACGGGGCTGAAGCTACTCTGAAACAGCTGCTCAATGGGGGTGCAGGATGTTAGAGCCCCTCCAATCAGATAGAGATAACTCATCCTGATTATAGGCCACCAGGTGTAACATCGCTGAGGTGGTCGCACATGCTCAGTTCCATCCTTCAACTGCCAGTAGCCGGTTCTAGAGATGGCCTTGAGGTTCATTTCGCGGCAAACTTTGCTCGTTCGCTGTTTGCCGAAAGGACGAACATATGGCGAGGTCCACCGGCGCCATATTCTTTTAAATTGTGAAGAACTTTGACCCATGACACATCCATCAGGTGTTACAGGACAGCCAATTGAGACGTTTCAGCACATGGACATACCCCCTACCTTATAAATAAACCCGATCTGGCCTCCATTTTACATTCAGTCTTTTGCCAGTGTAGGGAGAGGTTGCTGCGTGGAGCAGGGACAGGCTGTTAGGGACACCAAACGCTAGCTAATAGGGCCACAAAAGTCCTTTTAAGGACTGGTATAGGTGTGCTATCGATAGGTGTGATATACTGAGGGGTGTGATATACTTATAATATACTTTTTTAACATAGAAAGTATATTCATTTGTATTGTGCAGCAGTTGTGTGCGGTTCTGCTGCGATACCGCAGCTATATAGAGGGACAAACTATTGGAACAAATAATTTCTACTGGTGTGATATACCAGTTGCCCCCCCAAAAAACTGATTGAAGCGGGGTGATATATACCAATTATATACTTTCTATATAGTGCTGTTGGGTAGTGCAGCATTAGTTTGCGGTTTTGCTGATATACCAGTTCCCCCCCCCCCCCAAAAAGTGAAATAAAAATTGGGCTACAGTAAAATTGTTATTCAGTGACCACATAATGTACCTCGAGCCACATAATCACAATTTCTTTTATGTCAGGTGAATGCCTAATTTTTAAGGCCCGTACTCCTGTGGCCTAAAATAAAAAATGTCTAGGCTCCAATAGGGCACGTTTCAGAGAATTTCCCTTTAAGGGCTCTTTCACACTTGCGTTGTCCGGATCCGGCGTGTACTCCACTTGCCGGAATTACACGCCGGATCTCTAACAACGCAAGTGAACTGAAAGCATTTGAAGACGGGTCCGTCTTCAAAATGCGTTCAGTGTTACTATGGCACCCAGGACGCTATTAAAGTCCTGGTTGCCATAGTAGTAGTGGGGAGCGGGGGAGCAGTATACTTACAGTCCGTGCGGCTCCCGGGGCGCTCCAGAATGACGTCAGAGCGCCCCATGCACATGGATGACGTGATCCATGCGATCACGTCATCCATGCGCTTGGGGCGCCCTGACGTCACTCTGAAGCGCCCCGGGAGCCGCACGGACGGTAAGTATACTGCTCCCCCGCTCCCCACTACACTTTACCATGGCAAACAGGACTTTAGTGTCCCGGCAGCCATGGTAACCATTCAGAAAAAGCTAAACGTCGGATCCGGTAATGCGCCGAAACGACGTTTAGCTTAAGGCCGGATCCGGATCAATGCCTTTCAATGGGCATTAATTCCGGATCTGGCCTTGCGGCAAGTGTTCAGGATTTTTGACCGGAGCAAAAAGCGCAGCATGCTGCGGTATTTTCTCCGGCCAAAAAACGTTCCGTTCCGGAACTGAAGACATCCTGATGCATCCTGAACGGATTTCTCTCCATTCAGAATGCATGGGGATAATCCTGATCAGGATTCTTCCGGCATAGTGCCCCGACGACGGAACTCTATGCCGGAAGAAAAGAACGCAAGTGTGAAAGAGCCCTAAGACGCATAAAAATGGCCCCTGATTAAGATTTTTGTCATTGATCCTCCTCTAGTATGTCACTGTCCATGTTGTGGGACTATTTGTACACTTCTACTAAGTATTTGGCAGCTGCAAATATGAGCTGAAGGTTTTTCAGGTTCGCCTGCCATTAAAATAAATGGGGCCCGCCGCGAACTTGCGGTTCGCGAACATTTGATCGCGTTCGCGAACCATCCCGGCCGATGTTCGTCCATCACTAGCCGGTTCTTCTGTTCAAAGGTGTGCACAAGCAAGCACATTATGTGAGGTCATTCCTCACAATCACAAAAATCTCCAACACTGTTGTTTTTTTGTTTAAATCGCAAATTATATTGGTTTCCCTTCTCATGACTCCTACAATGGTGAGTTGTGAGCACATTTGTGCCTCATTTCATGCATTATGTCGCTGTGGAGCCCCAGCCTTACATTTAGGTGTTTACATTGGATCTGATAGCAACTGAGCTGTAGGGAAGTAATATGGACTTAATGGCTATGATGCAGTGGTGAAGTGTACGGGCCTAGGCAAGGGGCGGATTTAATGATTATGGTCTTTTATAGAGCAGTGGGGGAGAGCTCCTGCTGCATTCAGCTGCCTTACGTTTTTTTCAGCTTTGTGATAATATTGAGGGGAAAAAGCTCGATCCAGAAACATGATGGTCGTGAATTTTGGAGTATAAAAGAGGTTTTATGGGAGTTCAGTATTAATCATGTTCTATCCTCAGGACAGGTCAACAATTTCTGATCTGTGGGGGTCAAACCTACCGGTTCCCCCGCCAATCATCTGTTCGAAAAGATCAGGCAGTCAGAACTACGACCTCTTCCTATGCCAGTGACACCATATTCGTAGAACCTCTAGAAATCTCATTTTAATTGACAGCTATTGAATGGCTATCCATGCAGTATGTAGTCAGCTTGGGTCCACCAGTTTGGCCTCATTGAGGACTATCCTGTGCAGGGATCCCCAATTTGACGTAAATATGCCTTAAAACATATATAGACAGAGGTTTGTCTTCAAGAAACAACCCATTTAATAAAGTCCCACTCTCAGTGTCCTCATTTATGGGTTGGAATGAATAGCAACTCTGGAGGACCCGGCATGTCCATTCATTACATGGTCAGCCCACTGATTTCAATGAGGGCTATGTAATTCTTCATTTCCACTGTGGGGGTGCTGTAGGGGAATTAAACTGTTGCTTCCAGTTTGCCTTGCACATTAAAGCCATAGCTGTGGATCCCAGCAGCAGGACACTCGGTGATTAGCTTATGATTGCGGGGATTGTCTGAAGTGGAGAACCCCTATCACCCCTTGTTTATTACACAGATTGATGACATGCGGTCCTCCACGTTCGTATGGTTCATATCTCAGAAACCTAGGCTAAGCTTACAGTTACTCAACCTAGCTTTTATTCTTAGTAAAACCAAACTCTGACCCCATTCTGCTGTACACAATACAGTCTGACAGTTATAGCCACATCTACAGCCTGAAGTCAAGCAAAACGTTACAGGTGGGAAGCCAGCAGCTCCGCTATACAAAAATGTAACCCTATCCCAACATCTGACTGCAGTCCCCTTTATGCTACAGGGAGTTCAACATGAATCTTTCAAGATATTACAAGAGGCTAGTAAATATATTTTTGCCACCTGCTTTACCATACAGTAGAAATTGAAATAGGCTTAGGATAGAATATCAATGTTTTATCAGTGATGGAACCTCCACTGGAACCTCTGATGATGAACGCCATCCTGCAGAAATAGCATCGGCACTTGGTGGTAGACATGTGTTCTGTCTTCATACACGTCCACACAGTGTGCAGTCTGACATTCAGCATAAACCATCCCTGTCTTCCAAATAAGAGGACTGTTATTTGTAGTCTAACTTGTTTATTGGTCAACAGGTCGTACATATGTGATTGATTGATTATATACGATTGATTGGTAAAACAGGATTGTTTGGTAAAACTACAAGAATACAAATAACATGTATAAGTATTAAGCATGGAGAGCATTTACTATAACATTTGCATTGACAGTGAAAGCACATGGTAAAATTGCTGCCTATACATTGGATTACATGTCTAGCTAACAGTAGTAACAACTCCCTGAGTAACAATTACAACTAACTGAACATCTCTGCATAACATGATGTCCCTGAAAAAAAGGTAGATCTCTCACCAGATATGATTTTACAAGGATGGTGGAGTTTGAGAAGGAGACATGCATAGGACAGCTCTGTACTGTGTCCTGGAGACTGGAGACTTCTCTTTCCCAGAATGCTTTGCACTCCCATAATACAGTGCACCACCCACAATGCAGTAGTATTCGTAACAGGAAAAACAAGGTGTAATACAACTTAACACCACTAGATGGTGCTATACCACACTAAACACTTTAGAAATACCAAGACTGAGGCAGACCTGATCTGTAATGATTCTCTAACCCAGCTGGGCAGAACAACATGTATCCCTTACTATATACCCCCCTGCTATCCCCTGCACTATATACCCCCCTGCTATACACACCCCTGGTAACCCTATACACCCCTGGTAACCCTATACACCCCTGGTCACCCCTGGTAACCCTACCCTACATACCCCTGGTAACCCTCTGTATCCCTACCCATTTACCCCTATTACCCCTGATAATCCTACACCCCTGGTAACCTTTTAATGCTTTGTGGTCGGCTTACACCCTTGTAAGACCACCGTCAACCTTCGTCTACCCCATAGGGATAGTATATAGTACTAGGTGGGTGGGCTGTTAATATTGAATGTGTGTATCGTATAGATAGTTTGTGGGTGGAATTTGGGAATGTGTAGTGTAGTTTAGTATTGTATATTATAGTGCTGTATTGTTAGTATTGCGTGCGTAGTGTATTGTTAGTAATAAATACTGTTACTTGTAACTATCTGTGTAACGTGTAGTTATTGGCGATAGTTAGTTAGTAAGGCGCATGCAGCTAGTGTAGCGATCAGTGTAAGGCATAGTGAAAGTATTGTTATTATTATGTAAAGGTATAAATAGGCGGGGCTATCAATAGACGGCTCCTCCTATTTATGAATATTAATTATTGATTTTTGCATAAATATTGGTGATTAATATTCCCCCTTTACATTGGCAAGCCAGGCCCACTGCTAAGAATTTGTTTTCTGTGTTTGGTTTTGGTGAAAAGAATCGCTTACGCTGTGAACTAGTCAGACGGGAGGGACGCGGTCAGTGGATTCTGAGCGTCCATTGCCTGATAGTTCGTACAAATAAAGCGTTTTTTTCAATCAGAACCAGACACAGAGCAATCTCTACAGCAGAGAATCTAAAATCTTTTCAGATTTTTCTGTATTAATATTTTCTGATTCCCTTACACGCCCACTGGAGAGAAGTCATACACCACTGAAGAGAGAACCATCATCATTGAAGTCAAACAGAAGTCGTCTGGCTGGTCGGGAGAAGGCGTTCCGAATATTGTAGGACCTCCTACACGCAGCAACACAGTACAACAAACAACGACACCAATGAAGATGGCCTCTCGTCAAAAAGTAAGTATGAACTTCGCCACACTGCAACACCTCAGCAAACATAGCACATACAACCCCATCATCCCCACCACGTACAAATCCACTGAGCTGCTATGGTCCACTTTATTGGACCAGGCATACGCTCATGACAAACTCTGCATTAATCGCAGCATGTTTAAAAAAAACAAAAAACTGCTCCAAATGTTAGCCAAATTGGTTCACACCTTTGAGGATATCATTTGGAAGCCGGAACATCTGGAAACACTTAACAGCACGGCAAAGGCAGAGGAAGTTTCCAACACTGCAAACTTCCACTGCAATTGTGTTGAGAACATTAAACAGTTACACACATTACAAACACAACTACAAGAGAAATCCCAGTGTACAGTCGAGAGGGGCAGGGAAATTTGCGTGTTAGAGTCTAGACTCTCGGACAAGGAGAGTTTCTACTCTGACATGGATAAGGAACTGCTCAGACTGTACACTGAGATAAACCAGTTCAGGAACAATACGGTATCTATGGATAACATGATTGTTCAACTTCGAGAGGACCTGGCTGCAAAAACGCAAACCATTGCGGATTTGCAGCAGGTCATCTCGAATCTGTCACGGCCTGGTGCTAACAGTATGGTGCCCACGAAACAGGTTTGTGTTTCGGAAACGGCACAGGGGGATATAGTGGCGACAGCGCCAAGATCTTCCACGGATCAAACATCCGATACAGTAGACACTAGGGGACAGGTGGAACGGACGCTACATTTCACCCAAACACCCAGGGAGAATAGGGGTAGCAACCGATCCCAGGAGCAGGGCAACGATTGGAGAGAGGAAAGTGCTTGGCCATTTACCACTTCCAATCCGCCAACGCGTCCGGAAAGACAGGAAGATTTTTTTCCTAACCATTCCAGTATGGAAAGGATAAACTTCCTGTTACGGATCTGCAAGGAGATCCCAAAATATGATCCCAGTGTAGATCCGTTTGCTTCAGGTGATATCTTCGAGGGTCACTGTAACAAGTATTCAGTGGCTCACGAATATCGCATGGAGTTATTCAAGTTATGGTTACCTACACACCTAAACCAAAGGTATGAGGTAACGAGGAGGACGCAACCCATGAATGGACAGTTTTATGACAAGGAGGAACGTCTCTCCATACTCATGAGACTGGCAACGGGCCATTGGGACGTCACTCCGGATATCCTGTCCAAGTTCAAACCCACTATACATGACGAACCTCTGTCTATGTGTAGTCGGTTTGAAGCAATGTACAGAAGGGTTACGAAAGATCATGGTATCGGAATTCCACAGGGTATGATACGTATGTTTGTGGAAAAATTCCCATACCTTGACACTGCAATCCGGTTGAGTGCAGCTAGGGAGCCATCCCTCACGGATGCTGCTATGATTATTGAGCAGTGCAGACAGGATACACTGCTCAATAAGAAATCCGTCTAAGTGACGGAGCGTGCGCCGGTACACGATACATCTCAAGATGAACGGGTACAGCACACAAAAGGTAACTCGGCTATTCGCCCCACAGCCCCGCCATTGGAAAGGATGGGAGGCATTCGATGCTTCCTATGTTTACAATACGGGCACATAAAGAGGAATTGTCCACAATGGTCACGTAATAACCGGACAAATCCTGAGAGAACAGGCAATAATAACGGTTTCAAGATGAAACCTAATTATGCCACACCAGTGGGGGAATATCTGGGACATTCACAGGTCCAGACACCAAAACGTGTGGCTGTTGTGAATGACCCAGCGCGTTCGGTAATAAGTGTGGAATCCCTGCAATCCACACGAAGGGTCCATAGCAAGAACCCACAAGTGGCAGTATGTACCTCACAGGTACCTACTGGGAGTCTGGTAGAAATCGATTGAAGATTAGGGGTCCCTGAAGAATTGGCACCAGTATGTCCAATCATACTGGATCCTTCAGGGAGACCCCATATAAAAGCCACGATAAAAGATAAAGAAACGGAAATCATGCTTGATACTGGGGCGGAAATTTCCATTACCAATATCAAACATGATCTACTCCCCAACAGCCCTCAGTGTGTGGTGATCGGATTTGATCACCAACAAGGGGGGGTGAAGGCCCACAGAATTGATGAGGTAATCGTTCAGATTACCAGGTGCACTACCCTCAGGATACCCATGTGGTATTACCCCGGTTCTGATAACATTATCGGAACCGATGTAATGACACAAAATGGGTGGATCCTGGATCTGGCAAATTGCATTGTGTGGAAGGGTCCCAGACGAGCCAAGGTGTTTGTCGTTCAACGCCAGAGTCTGGGACCACCTTTGCCAGCAGTAGATAACTCTACTGATGTGCTGGAACACAAGTGGCCTGAGGTCTCACACAATCCAGACCTTGAGCCTATTGTGTACAAGCACCCTGATCTGTGGGCCCAAAATAAGAATGACTGTGGCAGATTGATTGGCGTTTTGGTAGACATACAGGGTCCTGACCCTCCACCTCAACGCCAATATCGATTTCCACCAGAGGCCACCCATTCAATTATGGACACTGTCCTTGAATTGAAGACTAGGGGTGTGGTCATTGAGGGCAACTCGAAGTGCAACAATGCCCTCTGGCCAGTTAAGAAAAAGTACACAAACGCATGGAGGCTGACCATAGACCTCCGTGTCCTTAACAAATACACCCCAATGTCAGCCCCAGTGGTGGCCCAAACTCCCGACATCATGGCCAGAATAAGTGGCGAAAGCCGCGTATTCTCGACCATCGATGTTGCCAACGGGTTCTTCTCCATCGAACTCACGGAGTCGTGTCGGTACAAATTTGCTTTTACGGTGGGGGACAAACAGTACATGTTTGCTGTACTGCCCCAGGGGTTCCATAGCAGCCCCACGTATTTCCATCAGGCATTGGCGGCTGTGCTGAGTGTGTTCTCACGGCCGGAATGCCTCCTACAATACGTGGACGACCTGCTTTTGCATACAGAAACCATAGAGGAACACTTGGTTCTGTTGAAAGAGCTGCTGGGACTCCTGGCAAAGTCAGGACTCAAACTGAGTCCCCATAAGGCAAATTTGGCTAAAGCGGAGGTAACTTTCCTTGGGGTCCAAATCTCCTGTGGAACCAAAGGAATCATGACGTCCCGTGTGGAAGCCATGGTAAAGTTACCCAGACCTGGCACCCTTCAGGATTTGAGAAAATTCCTGGGGGTTGCCAACTTCATGAGGGAGTTCATAGAGGATCTTGCGGCCAAAGCGAGACCTCTCTACGAACTCCTTCGAGGAGAGGAACCCTCAATCAAAGGGTGGTCCGATGCGCAGGAGGAGGCCTTTTCAACCCTGAAAAGGGACCTCTCCTCGGCGCCTGTGTTGGCCACTCCACATTCAGATGGGGAAATGGCCATACAGGCGCATGCAGGGATGGAGTCTATCTCAGCGGTCCTTGTACAGAAAGTAGGTTACGAGACCAGACCGCTGGGATATTTCTCCAGGCTGCTTTCGCCCGTCGAACGAGGGTTCGATGAATGCGCCAAGCAATTGGCAGCCATACACTATGCTGTTAAGACCACAGAGCATATTGTTGGCTTCCGGCCCCTCACTTTGCAGACTCCACATTCACAGCTGACCCTTTTGCTCCGTGATACTCTCCCTGGAGTCTCCCAACAGAGATTCGGGAGATGGATCATGGATCTCAGCGGCCGGAATCTGCAGGTGGACCACAAGGCCAAGTATGTTCTGTCCCAGTTGCTGAACCTGACTGGAACTGAACATGACTGTGGCCAACCGGTAATTGTTGATGGCTCTCGGTTCTATCTGAATGGGGAATATGTCACAGGTTTTGCTGTGCTGGATGAGACCACTGGTACCCAGAGTCTTGTCCGGTTACCAGGTCACATGTCAGCACAGCGGGCAGAGCTGGAGGCTGTTAAAGAGGCTCTGCTTCTTCACCCTCCAGGGAAACGAGTTATATATAGCGACAGCGCATATGTAGTTCGCTCCCTCACATTGCACCTGAATGAGAAGAGGATTTGTGGACAGCCAGAACAAACCTCTGGCTCATGTGTCAGTCCTGAAGGAGCAGTGGGAGTGGGGTATGGCACACGTGGCGGAAGCGGCCATCATCAAAATCCCGACGCATCAAAAAGGGGACGAACCTTTGACAGCAGGTAACAACCAGGCTGATGAACTGGCAAAACTAGCAGCAGTGTCTGGGACCTTTAGGGAACCAGGCACTGAGCCACTGCCCGCATACCGGATTGCAGCGCATACCCATCTGAGTGACAGCCCGGTGTCATTCGAGGAGGAACAAGCTAAGGATCCTCTTCTAATGACACACATCCAAGTACCACAGCATCCCTGGTCCTTACAACAGGGGATCCTGTGTTACGACACCGGTACACAGTCGCTTCCTCTCCCGGTGGTTCCACAGCATCTGCAAGCAGAGCTGACGCGGTTGAACCATCAAATGTTTGGACATCTTGGCCGGAATAAGCTCTTGCCTCTCCTGAGAGACAAATTGTACTGGCCAGGAATGTCCAACACAGTAGAGGACGTTACGCAACAATGCCTGGTGTGTGCTCAGGTTAACCCAAGGGCGTCCGCCCTGAAGCCAGTGTTACAGCGGGTTCCTCCTGCTGATGGTCCATGGTCCGCTATCCAAATTGATTTCATCGGACCTTTGCCAACTGGGAGTCGTAACTGTCGTTACGCCCTGGTGGTAGTGGATGTCTTCTCGAAGTGGGTAGAAGCCATCCCTACGGTCAATGATTCGGCCTCCACCACTGCCCGTGTTCTCTGGGAACAAGTTCTGTCACGATGGGGGATCCCCAGATTGATAGAATCCGACAAAGAGACTCATTTCACGGGTAAGGTCATGAAAGCGCTTTGTGGTCTCCTAGACATAAAGCAAAGGTTTCATGTCCCTTACCACCCTCAGTCAGCGGGCATCGTGGAGCGGATGAACCGGACCATCAAAACCCGGCTTTCCAAGGCACTGCTGGAGAAAGGTTCCTCTTGGGTAATCTCCCTTCCAGCTGTGCTAATGGGTATCCGAGCCACAGAGGCCTCTAGTACCGGTATCTCCCCATTTGAACTCATGACCGGACGTAAGATGCCCCTATGTCTACCAAACGAACCCCAAGTGTCGGAGCCCACGAAGAACGCCATCGCCAGAGACTTGTTTCCTCAACAGGTTCAGCAGAACCTGAAGGAGTTACTGCCTCATGCAGCTATACGGTTACACAAACCGTATCTACAGGGGGAAACGCCTATGCCCTCTGTAGGAGAAATGGTAATGGTGAAAGTCTTTCGTCGGGTCGGCCCATGGGACGCAAACTGGGAGGGACCGTACAAGGTCCTTGAAGTGATGGGGGACACCATGCTGAAGGTACAAAGGCCTATCACGAGCAAGAAGAAATCCCATAGACGCCAGGAAGTTTTTTGGATTCACATCGACCAGGCCAAAGCCACCCGAGCCTCCCCAACTCAATAACGCATACCGTTCCGAGTTGGGTGAGGGGGGGGGGGGGAAGGGCTTGGTGGGTCGAGAGTGAATCCAATCCACTTAACACATTCCATCTCATTGCAGAACACAAGAGGGAGACACTCCATGGGACCACACTGCCAGGGAAGAGCTAGGCATCCTCTGAATGAGATACGTATCCAGCTTGTGACACTAGTGGTAAGCATGTTCACGATCATGAGAGACAACTGCGTTCCTGAGGGGACGGGATACTATTTCGTCACCTATGCCCACTGGGAACAGGATACCCAGATGGTGATGTTGGACACTAATCCCTGGAGGTGGGATTTGGTGTGCAATGGGGTGGACACCCCTACAGTGGATGTATGGATGGATGGTACCCCTATGACTGAGGAATACCGGGGTAGGTATGTGTCTTCCGATTGGACAGACCCCAGGGGCAGGGACATTAACTTTGACATCAATATAGATGGTTCATTCAAGTGGCCTTTTTGCGAGGCAGCCGATGAAGGGTGCTGGACCTTTACTCAATGGGTCTATCTGTCTCAAACCAAACCCGTAGGGAAACTAGTGTTACAGGCTGGAGAATATGATCATGGAATCCATTCAAAGGACGGGGACGGGTCTGTGTTACTATAGTAAGGGTCCCCTACGAAACAGAAGGTCTCCAACCAGTAAGACCACATTCGGACTCTTGCACCACCCCTATCCATCAATTGGCAGACCCTGTAGCTCCTCAACTGTCATCCCCCTGGAAGATCATCACGGATGCAAAATTCATCCTGTTTACCTGGAGAATTTCCGTAGATGACTTCCGAGTTGATCACTGGGATCACAGGTGTGAGGAGTTCGTTAGGAACCAAATTGACATGGTAAGAGGTTGGATAGAGGCGGGGCAAGAGGTCAGGAAAGATGACTCTCGACTCAGGAAGAACAGGGGGAGGAGAGACCTGGTGGCTATGGGAGTTGGCGTAGGTGCTTTGGGAGTGGGTGCCCTGAACACTATGGACATGGAAGTCTTGAGAAGTAAGCTTGGGGAGGTTGCGCGACACGCCTGGGAAGGATTCAAGACCCAAATTGATGTAGACCACGTCTTAGAGGGTTTACAACACTCACACATTGATGCCACTACCTCTCTATCTTCTGCTATACGTGAGAAGTTTAGGAGGTTAGTTGTGGGTCTTTTGGAGGAGCAGGATCGGGCTCAGCTTGCTCTGGCGTGTACGCAGGTCAAAAGTGAACTCTCGGACAACCTTAAACATATTGTCACGGCACTTCACAACGGCCACTTCCCATTCAACCTCCGTCAGCGAATAAGTCCACTGATTTCTCCTTTTGCCATTAATCACACCAACTGGTGGGTGGTTCAGTGGCATGGATGTCAAAATTTAACCTGCACTGCTTCATCCCTGGCACCTGTATCCGGTCGCATCAGACAAGGATACAGTGTCATCAATCTAGGAACAATGATTAACAACCAGACGGTGCTTCATCCCCAGCTCCCCTCGGGCGTTCTAACCTATGAGGAGGGCCATCCCTCTTTGTTTGATACAGAGGGATGTCGGATAAGGGAGAATGCCATCCTCTGTCAGGGTAGTCGGGAGCGGATGCTCAGACACCAGTGTTGGAACACCGAGGGGTCCTGTGAGATGAAGGCCAACCCAGTGCCCTCATCCTCTTTGAAATATTTGGGGCAGGGGTATTGGTGTTGGTACCAAGGGAGTGATCCATCGTATGCAATTTTTGGGCTTAACTTTCCCGAACGAGGAACACTCCGCCCCGGAGCGTACCGCACCCTTAGTCCCGTTTTAGGTTTGAACATCGCAGAGCAGCAGGGAAGAACCCCGATTACCCCAGAGAAAAGACTTGACATCCGCCCCGATGTTCCTGTAAGACTTCAGAAGATTCCTCTTGGCTTCGGCAAAGAACTTAGACATCTCCTGATGGATTTCGGCCAAGAGGAAGAGATCATACAACGTCTTCGGGAGACGGAGAAGCAAGCCACCATTCAACTCACCCATGACCGAACAAAGATTATTGCGGTTGCCACAGCATTGGACAAGGACTCAAAGGTTTCGTGGTGGGAGAGTCTTTTCGGATACAGTCCTAAGGCAACGTCATTTTTCAATTTATTGATTCACCCGGTGATAGTGCTTCTGGTTCTGGTTGGACTCATGTACCTTGGACTATGGTGGATGTATCGGAGAGTCAAGAGACTAACGGACCAACTAAACCAGAACCAGACGGCACTTCACGAAAACAACCGCCGAAGGCTCAGGACTTGACGTCACAAAAAGTCCTGAGGCCTAATCGCCCAAAGAACAAGACAATTGGACTGAACTCTTGGATTTAGGGGGGTTGGGGGTTATTGTGTAAATAGGTGGTGTGAATGGGGATAAGGTTAGGGCACGATAGGGACAGGCCCCCTCTGCCATTTGCCACTTTGACCCCTGAACGGTAAAGATCATAAGGGAATAACCTGGATGTGTAGTGTAACGGAGGTATTCCCGTTGTTAGAATTTAGGTACAGTGACATCACCTCTATTGAAAGAAAAATATATATATATCTGACCTGCCTTGTAAAGACCGATTCAGCTGTCCATGGGAGAACCGCACCCATCCTTCGATCAAGATGGAACAAGACATGCTTAAGGAGAGTTGGTACAGAATAGAGACTGAGACTGTAAGGGTGGACCCACTCCAGATTCCTTGGGCGTGGACGACACCTGAAGATCGACAGCAATGCCTAGAGACAGCGAGGGTGTGGTCATTCTAAACTTATCAGGAGTGACCGACACCGGAAGAGTGAGAGAAAGACAAGTCAAAGACTGCGAGGGTCAAGCCACTCCGGAAGTCCAGAAAGAAATGACAGTAGGAGGGGCTAACACCGTAACAGTCAAGGCAGAAGAGAGTTCCTGGGAAACAAAGACGACGGTGTATCCTGTGGATGGAGGAGTCGGTTACGGTGAAGGGCAGGTCGGAGGAAGTCGTTGGGTTAGATGATGTCTAGGTACCTAAGAGACAGGGTGCACTCCGGTTTTCCTGGACCATCACCGAGGATGGGGTTGAGGGGGGCAAAGATGCCTCCACCCTTCCCCCAAGATATTGTCATATCACCGACAACAGGGGGATTGTTGAGGAAGGGTGGCAGGTATACATAAATATATATGCATGCCTACTGGGCATACATATATATATGTATATGTTAGCGGTGCATAATGTTCCCCTCAAAGGGCGATGTGCGCAGATGTGCCCAGCACCTGCGCCCATCCGCCTCTGATATTCCCCAGGGGCTCATTCATGCCCCTGTGGGAATTCATATAATGTGCCCCCTGATATATATGCATGTGCCCCCTGATATATATGCATGTGCCCCCTTAATAGATATATATGTATATATTAGCCCCTCAGAGGGTGATGTGCGCAGATGTGCCCAGCACCTGCGCCCATCCGCCTCTGATATTCCCCAGGGGCTCATTCTTGCCCCTGTGGGAATTCATATATGTATGTGCCCCCTTAATAGATATATATGTCATATAATGCCCCCTGTATCCTATAATGCCCCCTTATCATATATATCCCCATACCATATAACCCCCCCCCCCCCCCTACATGGACACAGATGCATCAATGTAAATGTGCCCCAAGCATTTACATTGATGTAATCTGGGTGAAGGCGCCAGAATGACCGGACAAGGTCCAGTCATTCTGGTGAACTCAAAAGGATTCAAATTCAATATAATTTGAATCCTTTTGTTCTAATTATCTGCAGCCCTGCTGGAGATAATTAAGCATAACAGAGAGAGAGGAGATACCTCCGCTCCCTCTGTTATGTGCATTCTGGCATCGCAATTACCATTGCGATGTCCGGAATGCAGAGAGCTACAGGCGGGAGATCAAAGGATCTCCCGCCTGTCAGCAAGTGCACACGGCCCTGCGGCGCGCGTGCAGGGATGCGCGGGCAGGCGCGGTGACGTCATCTCACCGTGCCGGCCCACGTGTCCTGCACTGTGGTGCGCGCTCGCGCGCCGCTGTGTGGGCGGTACGGCAGTGCGGGCGGCCGGACATTTAAGTCCGGCAGGCCCTGCACTAGGTAGAAGAGAGCCGGCCGCCCACCCACCCTGACGGAAGGAGACCCCCTGGACTAACGAGCAACCCTAGACGAACGAGCATTACACCCTAAGTATCTTGATCCCCGGCTCCTGATATACCCCCCTGCTATCCCCCTTACTATATACCCCCCTGATATCCCCCCGCACTATAAACCCCCTTGCTATCCCCCTTACTATATACCCCCTGCTATCCCCCTTACTATATACCCCCTGCTATCCCTTACTATATACCCCCCTGCTATCCCCTGCACTATATACCCCCCTGCTATACACACCCCTGGTAACCCTATACACCCCTGGTAACCCTATACACCCCTGGTAACCCTATACACCCCTGGTCACCCCTGGTAACCCTACCCTACATACCCCTGGTAACCCTCTGTATCCCTACCCATTTACCCCTATTACCCCTGATAATCCTACACCCCTGGTAACCCTTTAATGCTTTGTGGTCGGCTTACACCCTTGTAAGACCACCGTCAACCTTCGTCTACCCCATAGGGATAGTATATAGTACTAGGTGGGTGGGCTGTTAATATTAAATGTGTGTATCGTATAGATAGTTTGTGGGTGGAATTTGGGAATGTGTAGTGTAGTTTAGTATTGTATATTATAGTGCTGTATTGTTAGTATTGCGTGCGTAGTGTATTGTTAGTAATAAATACTGTTACTTGTAACTATCTGTGTAACATGTAGTTATTGGCGATAGTTAGTTAGTAAGGCGCATGCAGCTAGTGTAGCGATCAGTGTAAGGCATAGTGAAAGTATTGTTATTATTATATAAAGGTATAAATAGGCAGGGCTATCAATAGACGGCTCCTCCTATTTATGAATATTAATTATTGATATTTGCATAAATATTGGTGATTAATATTCCCCCTTTACACCAACATTATCTTTCGGCAAATTTCCTCACAATGCAAATTAAGGACGTTATCACAAAATACAATCCACAGGAAAAGTTCTGGGTGATCTCCTATAGACACATACAGCATAATCATCTCCCGACAAAGTATTTTCAAATCGTGTTTTTTATTGAAGGCTGGTCATCTTTCACCATACCTCTTGGGACATGTGAAGCCAAGAAGTAAGGTATGGTGATTGTCACAGGGCGCTGGCTTCTCGCTCCTTCCCTTCGGGGACGCGGGCACCCTGCGATAACTTCGGAGCGAGGATGTGCGCTACGTCATCCTCTCCAAGGCAATGGGGGGCGGAGGGAGCGGAGGGCGGCCGCGCATTCCTCCTTAGCGTTGCCGACGCCCTCCGCTCCCGTAAGTTCGACGAAAAGTCTGAGCGCCGAACTGCACCCTTGGCGCTCAGCAGTGTGCAGGGGGATGAGTCATGTGACGCTGGCCACGTCACATGACTCCTTTGCTCCCCTATTTAACAGGCAGCCTGCTGGCCTTATGTTGCCTGTAATTAAGGTCCTATTCCTTGTGAATATTCGTTTGGCGTCTCACTTAGTATTTGTATTTCGGCTTTACCTGACTACGCCTCTTGCTAGATCCTTTTGTACTTTTGCTTCTCCTGGTATTTGACTTCTGCTTGACCTTTTGACTTGTCCTTGCCTGCTTCCTGGTACCGCCTTGATCTCCTGGTTTTGACCTTGCTAGTTCAACCTCTCTGTCATGCCCCACTCTGACGATGTGCGGAGGTCGGCCAGGATAGCAGCACGAGTTTAGTATTTGTTTTGGTGTCGTGCTGGATCCGCCTCTCATCAGGTGCACTGGGTGGAGTCATTAGTTTAAATGGCCTCCAGCTAAGTGCTCTGAGTGGATTATACTGTTCATTTTGGTCTGGGAAGTTGGGAGGAGAGGTTGGCTGTCTGTTCCTGCTCTCAGAGATAAGTGGCATTTCTAGTTTGGTTGTTTGTGTCATCTAGCCCATCCAGGTTCTGTGCGAGCAGGCTGCTCCTTTCTCCCCACTTCACCATCTCAGGGAGTTCAGGGTTTTGTTAGTCCAGGCTGGTGGACACAGCACACATACTTTTAAGGTCTGCCTGTGGGCTGAGCAGTGCAGAGAAAGAGGTCAGGGATTTACTAGGAGGTGACCCTTCCCCTGTCTCTCGTCCAGAGCCTGGTTGGTGTGTTATCGTTTATACTGAGTGCACGTTCGCCGTGACACTCTCTTTGCTTGTCTGTTTGTTTGTCACTCCGCACTAATGCAGGTTAGGGATTGCCGCCCAGTTGCGCTCCTTTGCCTAGGACGGGTAAGTGCAAGTAGGCAGCGACAGAGGAGTGGGTGGAGTCAGTTTTCACCTTCCCATCCCCTTCTCGTGACAGAATCACAGGCCATAAACCTGGCTCAGATTGTCCAGGAATTAGGGGAGAGGTTTCAGCCTCTCTGTTTCTCCGTCATCCGCATTACAGGCCAGGGGCGTAGCTAGAAATGCATGGGCCCCATAGCAAAAATAATTTTATGGGCCCCCCCCCAGTGCCATCCACAGATCCCCCTCCCCTAAACAGTGCCATCCACAGATCCCTCTCCCCTAAACAGTGCCATCGACAGATCCCCCTCCCCTAAACAGTGCCATCCACAGATCCCTCTCCCCTAAACAGTGCCATCCACAGATCCCCCTCCCCTAAACAGTGCCATCCACAGATCCCCCTCCCCTAAATAGTGCCATCCACAGATCCCCCTCCCCTAAACAGTGCCATCCACAGATCCCCCTCCCGTAAACAGTGCCATCCACAGATCCCCCTCCCCTAAACAGTGCCATCCACAGATCCCCCTCCCCTAAATAGTGCCATCCACAGATCCCCCTCCCCTAAATAGTGCCATCCACAGATCCCCCTCCCCTAAATAGTGCCATCCACAGATCCCCCTCCCCTAAATAGTGCCATCCACAGATCCCCCCTCCCCTAAACAGTGCCATCCACAGATCCCCCTCCCCTAAATAGTGCCATCCACAGATCCCCCTCCCCTAAATAGTGCATTCCACAGATCCCCCTCCCCGACGCTCACAGGAGCACATTTATAAACTAATTAGTAACTTGAACTTTAATCATTGACATTGCTGAATGCTGATCTCATTACTTGCATTGGATACCTTAGCTCCGGTAACGGTACAGCAGGCAGTGCGGGCTGGCGGCGCTCACTCACTGACGTCACGCGCCTGCGCCGCCTAGGGGGTTGGAATGAAGAGCAACTCTGGAGGACCCGGCATGTCCATTCATTACATGGTCAGCCCACTGATTTCAATGAGGGCTATGTAATTCTTCATTTCCACTGTGGGGGTGCTGTAGGGGAATTAAACTGTTGCTTCCAGTTTGCCTTGCACATTAAAGCCATAGCTGTGGATCCCAGCGGCAGGACACTAGGTGATTAGCTTATGATTGCGGGGATTGTCTGAAGTGGAGAACCCCTATCACCCATGGTTTATTACACAGATTGATGACATGCGGTCCTCCACGTTCGTATGGTTCATATCTCAGAAACCTAGGCTAAGCTTACAGTTACTCAACCTAGCTTTTATTCTTAGTAAAACCAAACTCTGACCCCATTCTGCTGTACACAATACAGTCTGACAGTTATAGCCACATCTACAGCCTGAAGTCAAGCAAAACTTTACAGGTGGGAAGCCAGCAGCTCCGCTATACAAAAATGTAACCCTATCCCAACATCTGACTGCAGTCCCCTTTATGCTACAGGGAGTTCAACATGAATCTTTCAAGATATTACAAGAGGCTAGTAAATATATTTTTGCCACCTGCTTTACCATACAGTAGAAATTGAAATAGGCTTAGGATAGAATATCAATGTTTTATCAGTGATGGAACCTCCACTGGAACCTCTGATGATGAACGCCATCCTGCAGAAATAGCATCGGCACTTGGTGGTAGACATGTGTTCTGTCTTCATACACGTTCACACAGTGTGCAGTCTGACATTCAGCATAAACCATCCCTGTCTTCCAAATAAGAGGACTGTTATTTGTAGTCTAACTTGTTTATTGGTCAACAGGTCGTACATATGTGATTGATTGATTATATACGATTGATTGATTGATTGGTAAAACAGGATTGTTTGGTAAAACTACAAGAATAGAAAATAACATGTATAAGTATTAAGCATGGAGAGCATTTACTATAACATTTGCATTGACAGTGAAAGCACATGGTAAAATGGCTGCCTATACATAGGATTACATGTCTAGCTAACAGTAGTAACAACTCCCTGAGTAACAATTACAACTAACTGAACATCTCTGCATAATATGATGTCCCTGAAACAAAGGTAGATCTCTCACCAGATATGATTTTACAAGGATGGTGGAGTTTGAGAAGAGAGACATGCAGATGTGTCAACGCGTTTTTTCAAGCCCTCCTAGGTTTTGTATGATGAACCTGACAGAGCATCTGTAGTGGAAAGTTAGTTAAAATCTCTTGAGCAGGGTGACTGACCGGTAGAAGACTACTGTACTCAATTTCGTAAATGGTGCGTTCCCTCTGGTTGGAATATACCTGCTCTAAAAAGTCAGTTTAGGTCTGGCCTATCTGAGACTCTCAAAGACATGCTTGTATGTTATCCCTCTCCTGAGACCTTGGAGACAACCATGACTCTTGCTGTGAGATTGGACAGACGCATTAGGGAGAGACAATGGGAGCATTTGCTTTTTCCACAGGTTATGTCTAAACCAGAGACCAGTACTATGGGGATCAAGTCCGAGCCTTGTACAGACTAACCTATGCAGCTCGGTTTGACCAGAAGAGATCAACATCGTCGCCGTGGTACATGTTTTTAGTGTGGCGACTCTGATCATTGGATCCGGCAATGTCCCAAGGTCCCTCCTTCCGGAATATCACCCAAACCTGAGGGATATAAAGATAAGGTACTCCCAGAGGTGATAAAGCAAATGTTATTGGTACCTTTTAATATTTAATTTGGTTTGAACAAGGGGTCAGGTAGTTCCTTTGTTGATTCTGGGTCGGCCTCTAACTTTATTGATCTTAAGTTTACTCTTCAGGTGGGGATACCTATGTTAGCCCTTCCCAATCATATTTACATTGTAGCCATTGACTCTACCCCCTTGCTGGGGGCCACTGTTAAGTATTGTACACCTGAAATAACCCTGACTGTAGGGGTCACCCACACTGAGAATTGCTCCTTGTTAATCTCAGAAAATGCGCCCGCTGAAATGGTTTTAGGTATGCCTTGGCTCCAATTACACAAACCTGTCATTAATTGGACCAGAGGTGAGGTGGAAAAATGGGTTCCCAAATGTAATTATTGTTTACCTAATATACAGGCGGGTATCTCTGCTGAATCAAAAACGTTACCTTCATATATTAAGGAATTTTCCGATGTGTTCTCCTCATCTGACCCGGGGAATCTGCCCCCCCATAGATCTTATGACTGTGTTATTGATTTAGTGACGGGTTCCAAGTTCCCTAAGGGTTGGATATATAATTTATTTGGGCCAGAGCGCAATTCTATGAGGGAGTATATTAAGGAGAGTCTAAGTAAAGGACACATCAGACCCTCTGTGTCTCCTATGGGGGCAGGGTTCTTTTTTGTAAAAGAAAAAAAGAATGGAGACCTCAGACCATGTATTGATTATTGTGAATTGAACAAAATCACCATTAAAAATCAATACTCTCTCCCATTGATCCCGATCTGTTCAATCAGGTTCTGGGGGCATCATGGTTCTCCAAACTTGATTTGAAAGGGGCATATACTGTAACTTGATTCGTATCAAAGAAGGGGACAAATGGAATAGGGGCACTTTGAATACATGCCTTTAATGCTCCTGCAGTTTTTCAAAATGTTATGAATGACATATTCAGAGAATTTATCGGTAAATTTGTGATTGTATATCTTGATGATATTTGGATTTTTTCCCCGACTTGGCATTCTCATGTTATTCATATCAAACAAGTGCTTGAAATTCTAAGAAAAAAACAATTATCTGTAAAATTTGAAAAATTTGTTTTTGGGGTACAAGAAATCTTATATCTAGGTTATATCCTTACTCCACACTCGTTTAAGATGGATCCTGGTAAGGTACAGGCTATTCAAGACTGGGTGAGGCCTTCTTTCCTTAAAGCATTACAGCGCTTCCTTGGGTACTCTAATTATTATCGTAAATGTATTTAAAAAAAATCAGTAATTTCCAGACCCTTAACCGACTTAACCAAGAAGGGGGCGGATCTTGTTAACTGGCCTGTAGAGGCCATAGAAGCCTTCAAAACTCTTTTGGGAACGCCCCAGTCTTGATTCAGCCAGATCAAGAGAAACCTTTTGTGGTGGAGGTCGAGGGACCCTCTAACCTCACTAATCTAAGACCTTATGCTTTTTTTTTCACGAAAATTCTCTCCTACCGAGAGGAATTATGATATTGGCAAACGTGAATTGTTAGCCATTAAATGGGCATTTGAGGAGTGGAGACATTTTTTGGAGGGGGACAAACATTGCATCACTGTTCTTACTGATCATAAAAATGTATTATTTCTTGAATCCGCGAAACGCCTCATCAGGCCAGATGGGCATTACTCTTCACGCGTTTTAACTTCTCAATTACTTTCAGGCCAGGAAGTAAGAATGTGAAAGCTGATGCTTTGTCTCGAAGCTTTTGTGCGTTTCAACCTCCTGACACTCCTCCTGAACCTATCTTGCCGGCTAACATCATTGTGGCATCTTTATCCGCGGATCTTGCTTCTGACATTGAGGCAGCACAACACCTAGCTCCAGAGCAGACACCCACAGATAAGTTGTTTGTTCCTGGTCATTTCCGTCTCCGCCTGCTGGGTGAGTGCCATGATTCTGTTTTATTCTGTTTTATGTGGTCATCTTGGTATTGAGGCCACCAGGGAACTGGTGTCCAGGTCTTATTGGTGGCCTACGTTAATTAGGGATGTCAGTTCTTTTGTCTCCGCTTGCAAGGTATGTGCCAGATCCAAGACTCCTAGAACTGCTGATGAATTACGACCATTACCCATTCCTAGTAAACCCTGGTCACATATTTCATTACTGACTTGCCACCCTCTGAGGGGAAATCTGTGGTTTGGGTAGTGGTCGATAGGTTTAATAAGATGGTACATTTTGTTCCTCTGGCCAAGCTCCCAAATGCCAAGACTCTGGCTTCGGTTTTTGTTGAGTAAGTGGTACGATTGCATGGAGTTCCGGAGAACATTGTATCTGACAGGGGTGTTCAGTTTGTTTCCAAGTTTTGGAGAGCCTTTTGTCAGAGGTGTGAGATATCGTTGCCCTTTTCATCAGCTTTTCATCCCGAGACTAATGGACAGACTGAATGATTGAATCAGGCTGTGGAACAAATTTTAAGATCTTACATCTCTGATAATCAGCATTTATGGGTGAAATATCTTCCTTTGGCAGAGTTCGCCATCGATAATCGTGTGAACTCTTCCACTGGAGTCTCGCAGTTCTTTTGTAATTTTGGTTTCCATCCTCGATTTCATTCTTGTTCTTCTATTTCCTCACCTAACCCTGAAGCTCTTGGGGTGAGAAGGCCTCCATTAACTCACGGCTGTTGGAGGCGATTTTGTGCAACCTCAAAGTAGACAAAGCGAGCATCTCTTGAGCCCTTTTCAGGACACTGATTGCTGTCTCGTTCGTTGGTGTGGATTTCAAGCAGTCGTCCACGTAGAAATCTTTTTCCACAAAGGATCTGACATCTGATCCATACTTTGCTTCACCCTCTCGGGCTGAATGTCTGAGACCATAGATAGTTTGTGCTTGATGGAGATGAATCGACTGTAGACAAGTTCTTTGTTGTTAGGTAAGCGTTGTCTCTAGGGTTCAAACAGTAAAGGTGCGGCCCAGCTTTTTGGCTTGTCTTTTACTATTCCTTGATCCATGATATCCAAGAACAGCCTGTCTTCTATGGACATTGCGACCCTGTTGCCTTCTCTTGTCCTGTGGAAGACTGTGCACCCTAAGTGATCTTGCTCACCATCGCAGGCTTGGTCTTCACAGGAGGGATCCACGAAAGGACAAGGCACAGGAGTGCTGTGTGGCAATTCTTTTATCAGGAAACTGCTCTGACATGGCTGGAATAGGGAAGGACGTCCATTTTCAAGTGTGTTGGTGAGCATACTGTTGACTGAGGTTGGCTTGTGTGCTCCTCCTAGACAGTCGTCTCCTATGATGACCCATCCTAGGTCAAGTCTCTGAGCGTATGGAGCGTTTTGGGGACCATTAATCTGTCCTCTAGCCTTATGAACTCGTATTATGTCTCTTCCAAGGAGTAAGACTATCGGGGCTTCTAGGTCCAGTTCTGGTATCAGGTGAGCTATACGCCTCAGGTGTGGGTGGTATGCTGCCACCTCTGGTGTAGGTAGCTCAGACCAGTTGTCAGGTATGTAATTGAACTCCAGTATGGTTGGCAGGGACAAGCAGGTCTGACCATCTATGGACTCTACCTTGTACCCAGTTGCCTTCCTCCCCGCGGTCTCAACAGTACAGCACATGTCCTAAACGAGTAGGGAGAACCGGGCCCTACGATGTTTAAGGTGTCGAAGAAGGTGGATTTAGCTAAAAACCAGTTGCTTTGATCATCTAAGATTGCATATACCTTGAGTGCCTTATCACGGTGGCCCACCGGATAAACTCTGAGAAGGCAGATTTTTGAGCAGGACTTCCCTGCTGAGAGTCCTTTACAGATCTCTGTACACTAAAAAGTGACTACTTGGGATTCTATGTCGGTGTCTATCTGCTTTCCGTCATGCTTCTCTGCTTGGGATGATACCCGAGAGGGTGGTCCAGGGTGTAAAGCCGTGTTGTGTTCTGTGTTACTGCATTCTGTGCATGTCACACTGACCTTACAGTTCCTGGGGAAGTGCGATGTTGTAGTGCAGCACTTGAAGCAGATGTTGTTTTCTTTGAGGAATTCTTTGCTGTCCTCTAAGGACTTCTCCCTGAAGGCTCTGTATTTTAGTAGAGGATGTGGTTTCTTGTGCAGGGGGCATTGTTTGGTAAGATCTTTGGGTATGTTCTCTTCTTGAGAAGACTTAAACGGCCTATAAGGAGAACCTGTGGAGGCAACATTAATTTTGTGGACTGCAATTGGTGTTTTATGAGGTTTGACACCAGGGATAGTAGGACATGACAATGTAAAGTCAAAACTGGGATTATTTCTAATCCTCACCTGTTGAGTAACAAAGTCTACAAACACCACGAAGGGGGGGAATGGTACATTATGAACCTGTTTATAATGGGAACCATGCGTGATTCACTTCTCCTGTAGATTATAAGAGAGTTTTGGGACAATCGAATTGACACCTCTGGCGGTGTCCAGGAATGCTAGTCCCGGCAGATCTCCTTATGCCTGAGCAACCTGTACCTCTATCAACAAGTCACTGAGTTCTCTGAGCTTCCGGTAACCCCTACCCACTATTCTGGGAAAATTATCAATTCTCTTACAGTATATAAAGCATTTTCTATAGCTTCTATTGACCCATAACAATCATCAAGTCTTTCCCACACCATCTTTAGCCCTTTGCCCGGATAGCTTATGTTAATGTCTCTGATTCTTTTGGCGTGTTCAGAAGACCTGCTTCCAAGCCACTTTACCAAGAGATCTAACTCCTCACTACAAGAAAGATCTAAGTCCCTTATGGCGTTCTGGAAGGAGGCTCGCCAGGCCCTGTAGTTCTTGGGGTGATTGGTGAACTTTATAAGTCCTTTGGTAACCAGCTCCCATTTAGCAAAGAACTTTGTGAAGTCTATGGCAGCCTGGTTAGCGCCAATACTACCCGGTGTGCTGTTGTTATGTATCACTCTACCTTTTAGGGGTTTCTGGCTTAGGGAAGTCTGTATAATGTCGTTCTGATGCGAAGGTTGTCCCTTAAAGTCAAAGCGAAGGTTGTAGCTTTCATTCTGTAGGGCGGTAGGTGTGGTCAGCATCATTTTGTCGCATACCGTTCTGCTCGAGGTTCTGCGATTCAAGGTAGGATCTTTGGCACTCTGTATAAGCTGACTGATATACTGGATCATAGTTGTCATCTGTCTTGGGATGCTGATGGACGTATTCTGAGACATGCTGTGTTGGATCTTGTTCATCTAGGTCTGGCCCAAGTATTTGGCTGTGTTTCTCGGATTCGGGGAAATTCAAGACTTCTAGGAACTCTGCTTTGGCTACTGCAGCTGCCGCTTCTTTCTCTGTGGCGAGTTTTTCCAGTGACACTGGTAGGCGTACTCTCTGCTTTTCCATTGACGCTTGGCAGCGTACTCTCTCTTCTTCCAGTGACGCTTGCAGGCATACTCTCTCCTTTTCCATTGACGCTTGCAGGCAGGCTCTCTTTGTTTCTAGATCTGCTTGCCTTAGCTTTAGTTGCATCTCTTGTGTGGCGAAGGAAGACCTTACTTTTGCTGCCTCAGCTTCTGCACGGATGAGAGCAGCAGTTTTTTTTTTATTAAGGATTTGCTAGAGCAGCTGGCGTGTGACCTGGTCCTAAATGATGATGCCTGGCTAGTGGACATTGTGTGCCTGTTTACTGGCTGCTTAATGTTTCTGTGTAGAGTCTATGTAGAAACGTACTTCAGCGCGGTCTGGATCGTGCTGCACATGCTGGGAGCTGCACTCTCACTTCTTGCGACTGTATGGCAGCCGCTACAACCTTTTACACAGGACCGCGTCTGTGATGGCGGCTCCGTATAGTCAGATTCACTACCTCTGTTGACTAGCATCTGTTTTACTGTTCTGTCAACATACACGTTCACACAGTGTGCAGTCTGAAATTCAGCATAAACCATTCCTGCCTTCTAAATAAGAGGACTGTTCTTTGTAGTCTAGCTTGTTTATTGGTCAACAGGTCGTACATATGTGATTGATTGATTATATATGATTGATTGGTAAAACAGGATTGTTTGGTAAAACTACAAGACTACAAATAACATGTATAAGTAATAAGCATGTATAGGATGTACTATAACATTTTCATTGACAGTGAAAGCACATGGTAAAATGGCTGCCTATACATAGGATTGCATGTCTAGCTAATAGTAGTAACAACTCCCTGAGTAACAATTACAACTAAATGAACAGCTCTGCATAACATGATGTCCCTGAAACAAAGGTAGATCTCTCACCAGATATGATTTTACAAGGATGGTGGAGTTTGAGAAGGAGACATGCATAGGACAGCTCTGTACTGTGTCCTGGAGACTGGAGACTTCTCTTTCCCAGAATGCTTTGCACTCCCACGGTGCAGTGCACCACCCACAATGCAGTAGTCTTCGTAACAACAGTAAAAAAAGAAAGTGTAAAACAACTTTACAGCGCTAGATGGTGCTATAACCACACTAAACACTTCAGAAATACCAAGACTGAGGCAGACGTGCTCTGTAATGATTCTCTAACCCAGCTGGGCAGAACAACATGTATCCAACATTATCTTTCGGCAAATTTCCTCACAATGCAAGATAAGGACAATATCACTAAATACAATCCACAGGAGAAGTTCTGGGTGATCTCCTATAGACACATACAGGATAAGCATCTCCCGACAAAGTATTTTCAAATAGTGTTTTTTATTGAAGGCTGGTCATCTCCCACCATACCTCTTGGGACATGTCAAGCCAAGAAAGAAGGTAACGAGAGGGACGTTTGTATGTACATGTCGCTATGTATATGTGTATGTAACTACTGTATATGTGTGCATTATTATATATGCATCCACAATGACCTGCTGTACACAATTTTCACATAATTTGTAACTTATGGTGAATGCTTTTAAAAAACAAAAGCCAGAATTGCTGTTTTGTTGCTTATCAGACACTAAAAACTGAATAAAAAGAGATCAAAAAGCGTTATTTTCCCAATATTGATTCCAATGAAAACTAGTAGTTGTCCTGCAAAAACCAAGTCCTCACACAGCTCTGTAGAAAGAAAATGAAAAAGGTTATGGGAGGTGGTGATGCAAAAACAATTTTTTTTTTATTGTGCAAAAGTGGTAAAATCTAAAAAAAAATTATGTATTTGGTATTGCGGTAATTGTAGTGAACAAGAGAATAAAGTTATCATGTTATTTAATATTCCATACAATGTACTGAATTGAAGCGGGAAAAAATAATTATTGGGGTGGAATTGGAAAAAATACAATTCTGCTTTTGTTCTATGGGTTTAGCATTTACGACATTCACTGACAGCAAAAATGAACATTTCCTTTAGGGCTCATACACACGACCGTTACCTGTTTTGCGGTCTGTAAATTGCAGATCCCGAAAACATGGATACTGGCCGTGTGCTTTGCGCATTTTCCGTCTAACCCATAATAGAACATTCCTATCCTTGTTCATAATGTGGCCAACAATAGGACTTGTCATATATATATTTGCGGATCCACAGAACAGACATATGGTTGCGTACACCATACAGTGTGCTGTCTGCATCTTTTGCGGCCCTGTTGATGTGAATGGCTCCGCATCCAACCTGCAAAAAATACAGACAAAAAATATGTTTGTGTGCATGAGCCCTTATTCAGTGGGTCAGTGTAATTACAGCAAGCTGCCTCCCAATCTCTCCTTCCCGGCAGGTCTGGCCACCAGGCTCACTCTGTGTATCCTTGCAGCTTGCAACCTACTTGCTATCTTGGCCTCTCTTCCTGTGGCCTTAGGGTGCGCACGCTAATCTACACCCTAATCTACAACTGTGGGTAGGTGCCTGAGCAATAGGTTTCCTAGCACGCTAGTATCCCACAAAGATGTATGTTCTGTTGTCTGCCTGTGGACTGACTTTCTGCCTGTTTCCTGAATTCTGAACCTTCACTGACTGACTTGACCTCGGACCATCTACCTTTTACATAGCCCTTACATAGCCTGGAGGTGTGTTTGGGATCATCAACCTGGTGAGAAACAAATGATGGTCCCACTAATTTCAAGCCAGATGGGACGTCATATCTCTGCAGAAGACTATGATAGGCACGCTGTTTAAGTGTGCCTTGAATTTTGTAAAGAGCTTCTACACATACCACAAATTTCATTGAAGAAAATTTCTGTGACTGAATTAGTTCCATTTATCTGAATAGGATTGTTTTGGCAGCGAGCACACGGGTTTCTGCAAACCCAATTTAGATGGCTGAAACTGATTTTCTGTTGCAGAAGTTTTTGGCAACAAACCCCGCTGTGTGAAGGAAGCCAAACTCACCAAAAGTGTTGTCTGCAAAGCCCCCCCACACCAACACACCTCCTCCTCCATGCTTCATGGTGAGAACCACACTTGTAGAAACTATCCGCTCACCTTTTTTGAGTCTCACAAAGACATGGCGGTTGGAACCGAAAATCTCAAATTTTGACTCATCAGACCACATTACAGATTTCCACTGGATTCTTGGCCAAAGCAATTCTCTTCTTAATGTCAGTAAAGCATTTGCAATACCCCAAAGGGACTACTGCAAAGGGTTAATTGTTGTAATGCTATGTCATTGTATTGTACATCACGGTGTTTCTTATACCTGTACTGTGACATCACTGTGTTTCTTATCCCTGTACTGTGACATCACTGTGTTTCTTATCCCTGTACTGTGACATCACTGTGTTTATTATCCCTGTACTGTGACATCACTGTGTGTATTATCCCTGTACTGTGACATCACTGTGTTTATTATCCCTGTACTGTGACATCACTGTGGTTATTATCCCTGTACTGTGACATCACTGTGTTTATTATCCCTGTACCGTGACATCACTGTGTGTATTATCCCTGTACTGTGACATCACTGTGTTTATTATCCCTGTACTGTGACATCACTGTGGTTATTATCCCTGTACTGTGACGTCACTGTGTTTATTATCCCTGTACTGTGACATCACTATGTTTATTATCTCTGTACTGTGACATCACTGTGTTTACTATCCCTGTACTGTGACATCACTGTGTGTATTATCCCTGTACTGTGACATCACTGTGTTTATTATCCCTCTACTGTGACATCACTGTGTTTATTATCCCTGTACCGTGACATCACTGTGTGTATTATCCCTGTACTGTGACATCACTGTGTTTATTATCCCTGTACTGTGACATCACTGTGGTTATTATCCCTGTACTGTGACATCACTGTGTTTATTCTCTCTATACTGTGACATCACTGTGTTTATTATCCTTGTACTGTGACATTACTGTTTATTATCTCTGTACTGTGACATCACTGTGTTTATTATCCCTGCACTGTGACATCACTGTGTTTATTATCCCTGTACTGTGACATCATTGTGTTTATTATCCCTGTACTGTGACATCACTGTGTTTATTATCCCTGTACTGTGACATCACTGTGTTTACTATCCCTGTACTGTAACATCACTGTGTGTATTATCCCTGTACTGGTAACCTGATTATTTATTGCAATCAAATCTTTCTGCGAATTTTCAAATCCGGAATTTGTTTATTTTTTCCATATGTTGATAAAATGCAGAGAATGAAAAGTCAAATGCTAGTAGTATCAGAAATGTGGATACAGAGAAGGACCCGATGTAAAGCGAGATAAAAATCAGAAGACTCATTAGAGAAAACCACGACCCAGTTCCACTGTGACGTAGAGTCTATTAATATGCAAATCTGTTACTGAATTCTTCACCCCGGACTCCCTGACGGGGCAACTATCAGCAGATTCCAGCTCAGGAAGCCTACCGCTCTCTATGATATCAGCTAAGATTTTCCTACTTGACAAGAACCTGAAACCACAGGCTGAACCAGATATCGAAGGCGTGCTCTCTATATAACGCCGGGGTCTAGACCTCAGCACATCACAGCATTCACCTGCTCAAGACTAGAAAGCAGCCAGAGATCAAACAACAGCAGAACCATGGACATCCTGACAGGAACCTGCAAGGTGAGAAGCGGACCCACCGCCAAAGAGAGCACTGACAATGAACTCTTCCTTTACTTTATTAGGATTTATTGTTTATTTTATGTTATATACTTTATTTTAATAGATATTATTTATTTTAACCTTTTATTATGATTGTGTTACGCATTATGATTTTTTTCCTATATTTTGTTTTTTTATTTTAGTTATTATGTATTATTTCCATTATATTTCCATTATGCACTGCTTAGATTTCTGATTTTTAGTACTTTATATAATTTCATTTTATCTATTATTCCATGCATCATTTTCATAATGTTATATTATTCTACATAATTTAGAATACATTTAGACAGTATTAGATTTTTTTTTCTTTTTAGCTTAACAGAGAATTGTAATTTTTGTAACTAAATCTATCTATTATCTATCTATCTATTATCTATCTATTATCTATCTATCTATCTATCTATTATCTATCTATTATCTATTATCTATCTATCTATTATCTATATATCTATCTATCTATTATCTATCTATTATCTATCTATTATCTATCTATCTATTATCTATCTATTATCTATCTATCCACCTATCCAATATCTATCTATTATCTATTATCTATCTATCTATCTATCTATCTATCTATTATCTTCTATCTATCTATCTATCTATCTATCTATCTATCTATCTATCTATCTATCTATTATCTATCTATCTATCTATCTATCTATCTATTATCTATCTATTATCTATCTATCTATCTATCTATCTATCTATCTATCTATCTATTATCTATCTATTATCTATCTATTATCTATTATCTATCTATCTATTATCTATTATCTATTATCTATCTATTATCTATTATCTATTATCTATCTATCTATCTATCTATCTATCTATCTATCTATCTATCTATCTATTATCTATTATCTATCTATTATCTATTATCTATTATCTATCTATCTATTATCTATTATCTATTATCTATCTATCTATCTATCTATCTATCTATCTATCTATTATCTATTATCTATCTATTATCTATTATCTATCTATTATCTATCTATTATCTATTATCTATTATCTATCTATCTATCTATCTATCTATCTATCTATTATCTATCTATCTATTATCTATCTATCTATCTATCTATCTATCAATCAATCAATCTATCTATCTATCTATCTATCTATCTATTATCTATCTATCTATCTATCTATTATCTATCTATCTATTATCGATCTATCTATCTATCTATTATCTATCTATTATCTATCTATCTATCTATCTATTATCTATCTATCTATTATCTATTATCTATCTATCTATTATCTATCTATCTATCTATCTATCTATTATCTATCATCTATCTATCTATCTATTATCTATCTATTATCTATCTATCTATCTATCTATTATCTATTATCTATCTATCTATTATCTATCTATCTATCTATCTATCTATTATCTATCTATCTATCTATTATCTATTATCTATCTATTATCTATCTATTATCTATCTATCTATCTATTATCTATTATCTATCTATTATCTATTATCTATCTATCTATTATCTATTATCTATCTATCTATCTATTATCAATCTATCTATCTATTATCTATCTATCTATCTATCTATCTATCTATTATCTATCTATCTAACTAGCCATCAATCAATCTAATATCTATCTAATATCTATTTATCTATCTCTTATCTTTCTGTCTGTATCTATGTATGTAAATTATTATTCTTTACGGTAATCTTTGTTATTTTCTCCATGTCTTGTGGTTGAGTTTTTTATGTTCCGCACACTGGCAGTAAATGGGATAAATATATTGTCTATATTGTCATCTAATCTTCTTCTCACATTCAGTTCACAGCGGTGCTGCTTCTCCTTGGAGTCACCACTTTGATGTCTGTCCAATGCCTGGATCTTCATCGTCATAAAGGATGTCCACCTGTCACTAAATTCCCATCTACGGTGAAAGTCAGCCTAAATATGAGTGGACAGGACTCGCTTCTCCTGAGTGGTGATGTGAGGAAGCGCTCCACCTCTCCATGGGAGTACAGGTAATGTACATTTGCCTCTATAATCAAATATTGATTATTCATGAATGAAATCAGCAACAATGGATTAACATTGCACTAAGCAGGGGCGTGACTAGTATTCATACCGCCCCAGAGCAATTCCTGGAAGCCCCGCCCCTGCCTTGTTAATAGTAAACTAAACTGAAGTAATGCAAATAGTTGCAAACTTGCATATATAGGATAGAGTAATAGAAGGAAGTTGCACAGGTCCCATCATGCTCCAGGATTCATGGCAATGTGGATAATGTGAAGAAATTGACCATCATGCTTTGCACTGTACACCATGTTCTCATTTCCTATGTGATACTTTGTGGGGGAAGGGAGGTGACAACCGTCCTGAGCAAATGTTGGGTTTACTGCAATGGTTGACACTTTCAAGCCCTTCCAAGGGTGTAGTCCCTGTAAAAAAGTAGGAGGTGCTCGCTAGATAGGTGGAGCTATCAGGGTAGTGCCACAATGTGGGCATAGATATAATAATAGAAGGTGTGGTTCAGCAAAACGGGGTCTCTGGTGCCTCCTACCCCTTACAGCATGAGAGAGGGACAGGCCAAGATAGTGCCCTGGCATGTGTTGGCCCCATTCAGTGTGGTCTGGCCCCATCTCTCCAGGGGGCCCAATGAGCCGCATGGTACATTGGACTCTGACGTTAAGATTTTGTCCATAGGAGCTTTAGTCAAAGTTGAATCAATATCTCTATGTAATTATTTTTATTTTTGTCCACAGCTATGACAAAAACATTCACCGACAGCCTATGGTTATTGCCGAGGCCAAGTGTGAACTTTCCGGATGCATCGACGCCGAGGGCAAAGTGGACAACAACTTAAATTCTGTCCCCATCAGACAAGAGATCCTGGTCCTTCACCGTGAGATGAAGGGGTGCGTCCCCGTCTTCACGCTGGAGAAAAAGATTGTGACCGTGGGCTGCACCTGCGTACGAGCCGTCATCCAAGAGCAGCAATAGAGAGGAGAGGATCCAGCTCCGGCATAAAGAGAAGTCCCCATACCAGGATGTTTATCTATTGTGTTTAATGGATGGAGCAAAATTTAGAAAAATGAAGAAGTCAAACAAAAGTAGCACTGGTAAAGTGCGGGTATTAGGTAGCAATGTACATTGCAAATTCTCAGTCAATATTTTTTACATTTTTTGTATTTATATATTTATACTTTTATATGTAACAGGAGTTCGATGCAATGTATTTATTCTCAAATGCAATGAAATAATAAATGTAAGACGTAAAGAAGAATTGGTGGCTATTGGTTTCTCAATGTTTATGTCGGGGGGATAGTAAACACAAAACCTACCCACTTAAAGCATAGCCCTACAGATGTAGCAGAGTTAACAATCACAGTCATAACGCGTTAACTAGATGTGAGAACTCACCAAATGTGACAGTAAACTCTGCTACGTCTGTACATGATTCACTTTGTTTACCAGGTCAAGGGTTAGAGGCAGCTGCTTAAGGCTCCTCCCAAGGCACACCAAAGAAAATATTGTAATAGCCCCCCTTCCATCACCAACTACCGTGTGACATTTATTTCTTTGGGCCATCTTAAAGGGGAGAAGTATTTGATTGATTAGGGTCCCATTTCTCCCAATGAATGGAATGACAGGAGTAACATGCGCTCTGCTGCTCCCTTCCTTCTCTATGGGACTCAGTGCTCAGCTTTTTCTGGAAACTGACTGGAGCGGCATACTCGACCTGTCGTTCTGTTCAGTCTGGAAATCGGGCCGCCTTTCTGGTGATCATTTGTTGAACCCGCACCAATCAGATACTTAGCACCTATCCTGTGGACAGGGGATAGGTTTGTATTGTGGGAAAATTCCTAGGGGTTGGCCCATCTCACATGTTGGTGCCATATCGCACCGATAGGTGCAGGTGCCACCTCTTATACCCGCACTTATCTGTAGAAGGAGGCCTCCAAAGCAACGGAGAGTGTACCACACATGCACTGAATGCTCCCTATTCACTTCTATAGGAGTTCCACAAGCGTGAAAACCTCAAGGCTCAGCTTTTTCTGGAAGTCCCATAGAAAGTGAATGGAGCGGCAGCTGATAAACTAAACCTGTTGTTTCATTCAATCTGGAAATGGGACCCCCATTCTCTTGATCAGTGGATGAACCCCACCAATCAGATACTTATCGCCACTAGGTGGGACCCACACCTATATGACATTGCTGGAATATCCCAGCGATATGCCACCAATGTGTGAGATGGGCCAACCCCACTTTGGGCCTCTGTTGCTACACTCCTGGGCACAACTTACTCTGCTTCCAATGGGGTAGGGACATCACCATACCCACCAAATTAATTGAAGAAAAATCATACCACTCATAACCTACATCTTTCTGATAATAATAATGGAATCCTGTCACTGGGCACTAATTTGGGCACAGTTTCACTAAGGACTCATATGGGCCATCTGTCATATTCATTGTGGACACTATGCAGCAAAATTCCCCTTTTAACAAACTCTGTGTCCAGACAATGAATGAAGCAGCTCTCTCTGTCTTCTTAAAGCAGGAACTCCCAGCACAATTTGAAGCACCCATCAACGGCTAGGTTACAAGAAACCAATTAGTTGCTGAGGACCAATCACCCTGTGATTGGAAAGGGGTGCAGTTACAGATCACAAAAAGTTTTCATTCTTCTAGACTTCAAGTTTATCTGTTCCTATCTTGGTATTTAATGTTGTTGCTGTTTATATTGTGCGGTAAAGTGAACAGAAAAGTGTATGGTAAAGTCCTGGAAGGGGTGTATATCCCACCCAGCTTCCTCAACTGGGTGAGGTAAATAAAATCCAGAAGGTTAAAACGGTCTCAGCAATGTGTAGGTTGCTGAGACAGTTTTGTTAAGTTTATGGGCTGGATTTTATTGGACTGGGAGAAAGTAGGTTTGGTAGAGGGACCTCCCCAGTCCACCCCATTCCAGGACAGGTTGTCCCCTAGCCTGAGAGATCCCCAGCTGGGATCATCAAGGGGAAATAAAGCACAGTCCATGCAGACCGTCTGGGGAGAGGAATGCCTGGAGAAAGCCTGGGAAGATGGCTGCCCTGCTGGCTAGAGAAGCCGAATTCTCTGTGTGACCTGTGTTCAATAGGTGAGCTAGGATCTTCACTGTATTAGCCAGAGCCCAGACGGGCAGGTGTTTATCTTGGTTTGGTTTATGTTTTGTGGTGCTGGACCTTCACCTTACCCAGTAAATTATAACTGGGGTGCCTGTATTGCTGGAGTGTTATAAATAAAGCAACGTTTGGACTTTAACCCTGTGGTCTGCAAGAGAATCTGTCATTGAACCCCTTACAATTGCTCATTTTACAAGCGTTGTAATCACATTTTTGGTTAAGTATACTTTACAATGAGGTTGGGCATGTACAGATCTGCTGGACTTGTGCCCACTTTTAGAGGAAAAGATTAAACCTTCGGAAGTTAGTGTGTGAACTGTGGAGTATTAGAGAAAATGAATAATGGGTGGAGGGGGGCCTTGAAGGGGGGAGGGGGGTAGGATTATCCGTGCAGTACAGATGGAAGCTAGCATGCAGATATTGGAGACTGACATGGTTGCATAATAGCATTTGTACCAGAGCCATGGACATACACATTCCTCAATATATATCTCATTGGGGAGGTCTAAATGGTCTCAGTTAGGGGGTTCTGTAGCCACCATCTAGTATATACAAAAAGGGATTTTAAAGCTCTTAAAGGGGATTTGATCTAAAATGTATACACTGAAACCCCTTTCAGGGGTTGTCCAGGATTTTACTAGTGATGACCTATCCTCAGATTGAGGGCATCACGATCTGCTCAGTGGGAATCTGACATGCCGCATTCCCGCTGACAAGCCATTCCGCAGTAGGTATACTGCTCTGTCCATTGTGTAGCAGTTACCAGCTCCAACCTCTACATGATGGATGGAGCTGCGTAGTTCCAGCATCAAATTACGGGGCTGAAGCTACTCTGAAACAGCTGCTCAATGGGGGTGCAGGATGTTAGACCCCCTCCAATCAGATAGAGATAACTCATCCTGAAGATAGGCCACCAGTAGAGTTGAGCGAACACCTGGATGTTCGGGTTCGAGAAGTTCGGCCGAACTTCCCGGAAATGTTCGGGTTCGTTATCCGAACCCGACCCGAACTTCGTCCCGAACCCGAACCCCATTTAAGTCAATGGGGACCCGAACTTTTCGGCACTAAAAAGGCTGTAAAACAGCCCAGGAAAGAGCTAGAGGGCTGCAAAAGGCAGCAACATGTAGGTAAATCCCCTGCAAACAAATGTGGATAGGGAAATGAATTAAAATTAAAATAAAATATATAAAATTAAACCAATATCAATTGGAGAGAGGTCCCATAGCAGAGAATCTGGCTTCACGTCAGCAGAGAATCAGTCTTCATGTCATAGCAGAGAATCAGGCTTCACGTCACCCACCACTGGAACAGGCCACTGTCACATATTTAGGCCCAGGCACCCAGGCAGAGGAGAGAGGTCCCATAACAGAGATTCAGGCTTCATGTCAGCAGAGAATCAGTCTTCATGTCATAGCAGAGAATCAGGCTTCACGTCACCCACCACTGGAACAGGCCACTGTCACATATTTAGGCCCAGGCACCCAGGCAGAGGAGAGAGGTCCCATAACAGAGATTCAGGCTTCATGTCAGCAGAGAATCAGTCTTCATGTCATAGCAGAGAATCAGGCTTCACGTCACCCACCACTGGAACAGGCCACTGTCACATATTTAGGCCCAGGCACCCAGGCAGAGGAGAGAGGTCCCATAACAGAGATTCAGGCTTCATGTCAGCAGAGAATCAGTCTTCATGTCATAGCAGAGAATCAGGCTTCACGTCACTCACCACTGGAACAGGCCACTGTCACACATTTAGGCCCCGGCACCCAGACAGAGGAGAGGTTCATTCAACTTTGGGTTGCCCCGCAATATAATGGTAAAATGAAAATAAAAATAGGATTGAATGAGGAAGTGCCCTGGAGTACAATAATATATGGTTAAGGGGAGGTAGTTAATATCTAATCTGCACAAGGGATGGACAGGTCCTGTGAGATCCATGCCTGGTTCATTTTTATGAACGTCAGCTTGTCCACATTGGCTGTAGACAGGCGGCTGCGTTTGTCTGTAATGACGCCCCGTGCCGTGCTGAATACACGTTCAGACAAAACGCTGGCCGCCGGGCAGGCCAGCACCTCCTAGGCATAAAAGGCTAGCTCTGGCCACGTGGACAATTTGGAGACCCAGAAGTTGAATGGGGCCGAACCATCAGTCAGTACGTGGAGGGGTGTGCACAGGCAGGGCCGTCTTTGCCGCAGGGCAAAAGGGGCAGCTGCCCCGGGCCCAGTTGCTCCTGGGGGCCCGACGCCCGACTCGCGACTCCGATATTCACTATGCAGCAGCGCAGCAGACACTCTTCAGAACAAGTTACAACTGCGCTGCTTAGTTAGCAAGCACGTCGGCGCCCCGCCGTCACGTGGTAAAAGGGGTGTGTGATGTGACTCACCGCAGCCTGCTGAGTAGAGTGGCGCCACGGCGGAGCAGCCAGCAGCAGGGAATAAGTCTCTGCCTCCGGTCCGGAGCTAAAGGGATTGGGTGGTGAGTCACGGCCTCACGTGACCAGACCAGGCACCAGTGACTCACTCACCTTACCTACAGGCCAGACCAGACCTGCCACTGCCGCACCAGGAGGGGAGGACTCGGTAGGTAAAGGCTTTAAAGCAAAAAGCACGCATATATATCTACTTAATTCTACATTAGAAATTTAGACCGGTCAGGCTGATCACCAAATTAATAATTAACCACCCCAGATCCATTCATAAATTAGTGGGGGATTATAGAGACGGACGGCCCCAGGAGACATAAGGGGTTGGGTTCTGTCTGCTGCTGAACTGGCCTGGGGGCTGGGGCCACCACCGGCCACATTTATTAATCTTTGCTCAGGGGGGCCCTCATGGTGTTATTTTCACTAAGGAATATAGTTTAACCGTTTATGTGAAAAAGAGAAAAAAAGAGGTCACTAAGTCAGCTCCAATCAGATATCTGCACATAGACCAAGACTCTGGGTCTATGTGCAGAGCAGATATCTGATTGGAGCTGACTTAGTGACCTCTTTTTTTCTCTTTTTCACATAAACGGTTAAACTATATTCCTTAGTAAAAATGACCATTCCACACCACACCATGAGGGCCCCCCTGAGCAAAGATTAGTAAATGTGGCCAGTGGTGGCCCCCAGGCCACAATTCAGCAGACAGACAGAGAGAATCCCTTATTTCTCTCGTCTGTCGTCTAATAATCGACCAGTAATTTAAATAACCCCATTAGTGGGGGATTATTATAGAGACGGGAGACATAAGGGGTTGGGTTCTCTCTGTCTGCTGAACTGTGGCCTGGGGCGACCACCGGCCACATTTACTAATCTTTGCTCAGGGGGGCCCTCATGGTGTGGACTGGTCATTTTTACTAAGGAATATAGTTTAACCGTTTATGTGAAAAAGAGAAAAAAAGAAGTCAGCTCCAATCAGATATCTGCACATAGACCAAGACTCTTGGTCTATGTGCAGATATCTGATTGGAGCTGACATAGTGACTTCTTTTTTTCTCTTTTGCACATAAACGGTTAAACCTATATTCATGAGGGCCCCCCTGAGCAAAGGGTGACACCAGCCATAGCAACGCCACTGCCTCTATCTATAAGTCGCTGGAGTGCACGGCAGGCTCACTTTTCTGAAGGAAGTGGAACTGTGAACTGTCTGGACTCTGAACAGTCAGTAGTGGCATGTGACACATGTGGCAATAATAATGTGTCTGCTGGCCTGCAGCCTGGTAAAGACCTGTGTCATGTCATGTGTGATGTGCATCCCAATTATGCCATACATACGTGTACAGATACTGGTCCTGTACTCCTGTGAGGCTGCAAGGCAGGGGTGTGGTGTGGACCACTCCTGATACTGCATGTGCTTAGGCCTCATGCACACGGCCGTTGTTTGGGTCCGCATCCGTTGCTCCGTTACGTGGCCCCGCCAAAAAAATAGAACATGTCCTATTCTTGTCAGTTTTGTGGACAAGAATAGGCATGTCTACAATGGGACGCCCGTTCCGTTACGCAAATTGCAGAAGGCACACGGGCGGCTTCCGTGTTTTGCGGATTTGCGGACCGCAAAAAACGGCACAGTCGTGTGCATGAGGCCTTACAGTCCCTAAATAAATAATACTGCAGTAGTAGTTCACTACTCTACGAGGTGTGTGGATTTTTTTTTTTTGTGTGTGTGTTGTGGTGGAGGGCGTGATTGCATGCTAGGGTGTGGGAAGGCGGGATCCAGGGGGCCCGAGTAAATTCTTGCCCAGGGTCCAATCAATATTAAAGACGGCCCTGTGCACAGGTACTGTTCCACCATGTTAGTGAAATGTTGCCTCCTGCTAACACGTTCCGTATCAGGTGGTGGTGCAGTTAGCTGTGGCGTGGTGACAAAACTTTTCCACATCTCTGCCATGCTAACCCTGCCCTCAGAGGAGCTGGCCGTGACACAGCTGCGTTGGCGACCTATTGCTCTTCCTCTGCCTTCGCCTTGGGCTTCCACTGGTTCCCCTGTGACATTTGGGAATGCTCTCAGTAGCGCGTCTACCAACGTGCGCTTGTACTCGCGCATCTTCCTATCACGCTCCAGTGTAGGAAGTAAGGTGGGCACATTGTCTTTGTACCGGGTATCCAGCAGGGTGGCAACCCAGTAGTCCGCACACGTTAAAATGTGGGCAACTCTGCTGTCGTTGCGCAGGCACTGCAGCATGTAGTCGCTCATGTGTGCCAGGCTGCCCAGAGGTAAGGACAAGCTGTCCTCTGTGGGAGGCGTATCGTCATCGTCCTGTGTTTCCCCCCAGCCACGCACCAGTGATGGGCCCGAGCTGCTTTGGGTGCCACCCCGCTGTGAACATGCTTCATCCTCATCCTCCTCCACCTCCTCCTCATCCTCGTCCTCCTCGTCCTCCAGTAGTGGGCCCTGTCTGGCCACATTTGTACCTGGCCTCTGCTGGTGCAAAAAGCCTCCCTCTGAGTCACTTCGAAGAGACTGGCCTGAAAGTGCTAAAAATGACCCCTCTTCCTCCTCTTCCTCCTGGGCCACCTCCTCTTCCATCATCGCCCTAAGTGTTTTCTCAAGGAGACATAGAAGTGGTATTGTAACGCTGATAACGGCGTCATCGCCACTGGCCATGTTGGTGGAGTACTCGAAACAACGCAACAGGGCACACAGGTCTCGCATGGAGGCCCAGTCATTGGTGGTGAAGTGGTGCTGTTCCGCAGTGCGACTGACCCGTGCGTGCTGCAGCTGAAACTCCACTATGGCCTGCTGCTGCTCGCACAGTCTGTCCAGCATATGCAAGGTGGAGTTCCACCTGGTGGGCACGTCGCATATGAGGCGGTGAGCGGGAAGGCCGAAGTTACGCTGTAGCGCAGACAGGAGTGCAGCAGAAGGGTGTGAACGCTGGAAGCGCGAACAGACGGCCCGCACTTTATGCAGCAGCTCTGACATGTCGGGGTAGTTGCGAATGAACTTCTGCACCACCAAATTCAGCACATGTGCCAGGCAAGGGATGTGCGTCAAACCGGCTAGTCCCAGAGCTGCAACGAGATTTCGCCCATTATCGCACACCACCAGGCCGGGCTTGAGGGTCACCGGCAGCAACCACTTGTCGGTCTGTTGTTCTATACCCCGCCACAACTCCTGTGCGGTGTGGGGCCTGTCCCCCAAACATATGAGTTTCAGAACGGCCTGCTGACGTTTACCCCGGGCTGTGCTGAAGTTGGTGGTGAAGGTGTGTGGCTGACTGAATGAGCAGGTGGAAGAAGAGGAGGAGGAAGCTGAGTAGGAGGATGAGGAGACAGGAGGCAAAGAATGTTGCCCTGCGATCCTTGGCGGCGGAAGGACATGCGCCAAACAGCTCTCCGCCTGGGGCCCAGCCGCCACTACATTTACCCAGTGTGCAGTTAGGGAGATATAGCGTCCCTGGCCGTGCTTACTGGTCCACGTATCTGTGGTTATGTGGACCTTGCCACAGATGGCGTTGCGCAGTGCACACTTGATTTTATCGGACACTTGGTTGTGCAGGGAAGGCACGGCTCTCTTGGAGAAGTAGTGGCGGCTGGGAACAACATACTGTGGGACAGCAAGCGACATGAGCTGTTTGAAGCTGTCTGTGTCCACCAGCCTAAATGACAGCATTTCATAGGCCAGTAGTTTAGAAATGCTGGCATTCAGGGCCAGGGATCGAGGGTGGCTAGGTGGGAATTTACGCTTTCTCTCAAATGTTTGTGAGATGGAGAGCTGAACGCTGCCGTGTGACATGGTTGAGATGCTTGGTGACGCAGGTGGGGGTGTTGGTGGTACATCCCATGTTTTCTGGGCGGCAGGTGCCAACGTTCCTCCAGAGGCGGAGGACGAGGCGGAGGCGGCGGCAGCAGCAGAAGAGGCCGAGGCGGCAGCAGCAGAAGAGGTAGCAGGGGGAGCCTGAGTGACTTCTTTGTTTTTAAGGTGTTTACTCCACTGCAGTTCATGCTTTGCATGCAGGTGCCTTGTCATGCAGGTTGTGCTAAGGTTCAGAACGTTAATGCCTCGTTTCAGGCTCTGATGGCACAGCGTGCAAACCACTCGGGTCTTGTCGTCAGCACATTGTTTAAAGAAGTGCCATGCCAGGGAACTCCTTGAAGCTGCCTTTGGGGTGCTCGGTCCCAGATGGTGGCGGTCAGTAGCAGGCGGAGTCTCTTGGCAGCGGGTGTTCTGATTTTGCCCACTGCTCCCTCATTGTCTTTTGCTACGCTGTTGGCTCGGTCTCACCACTGCCTCTTCCTCCGAATTCTGAAAGTCAGTGGCACGACCTTCATTCCATGTGGGGTCTAGGACATCATCGTCCCCTGCATCGTCTTCCACCCAGTCTTCCTCCCTGACCTCCTGTTCAGTCTGCACACTGCAGAAAGACGCAGCAGTTGGCACCTGTGTTTCGTCATCATCAGAGACGTGCTGAGGTTGTATTCCCATGTCCTCATCATCAGGAAACATAAGTGGTTGTGCGTTAGTGCATTCTATCTCTTCCACCCCTGGGGAAGGGCTAGGTGGATGCCCTTGGGAAACCCTGGCAGCAGAGTCTTCAAACAGCATAAGAGACTGCTGCATAACTTGAGGCTCAGACAGTTTCCCTGATATGCATGGGGGTGATGTGACAGACTGATGGGCTTGGTTTTCATGCGCCATCTGTGCGCTTTCTGCAGAAGACTGGGTGGGAGATAATGTGAACGTGCTGGATGCACTGTCGGCCACCCAATTGACTAATGCCTGTACCTGCTCAGGCCTTACCATCCTTAGAACGGCATTGGGCCCCACCAAATATCCCTGTAAATTCTGGCGGCTACTGGGACCTGAGGTAGTTGGTACACTAGGATGTGTGGCTGTGGCAGAACGGCCACGTCCTCTCCCAGCACCAGAGGGTCCACTAACACCACCACGACCATGTCCACGTCCGCGTCCCTTATTAGATGTTTTCCTCATTGTTCCCGTTCACCACAATTTTGAAAATGGCAAATTTGGGAATACTTTTTCAACCCAGAACAAAAACTTTGCTTTTACGGTCACTACAAATAATTTGACCAGCTAAAACAGTACAGATTTGGTTGAATAGAAATGTGAGGCCTATTTTTTACGCGCTGTGTGACAGATATACCTTTAATCACAGAATTAGACTTGTATCTGCACGGTAGCGTGTGTGTTAAGTTTTTCAGAATGACACTATCAGCACCTTCAATCTAAGATATCCTTTTTGGGATAGATTTAAAGTAGGCCTGATATAGCAGAAACTACTAATTTTGAGAATGGCAAATTTGGGAATAGTTTTTCAACCCAGAACAAAAACTGTGCTTTTACGGTCACTACAAATAATTTGACCAGCTAAAACAGTACTGATTTGGTTGAATAGAAATGTGAGGCCTATTTTTTACGCGCTGTGTGACAGATATACCTTTAATCACAGAATTAGACTTGTATCTGCACGGTAGCGTGTGTGTTAAGTTTTTCAGAATGACACTATTAGCACCTTCAATCTAAGATATCCTTTTTGGGATAGATTTAAAGTAGGCCTGATATAGCAGAAACTACTAATTTTGAGAATGGCAAATTTGGGAATAGTTTTTCAACCCAGAACAAAAACTGTGCTTTTACGGTCACTAAATATAACTTGACCAGCTAAAACAGTACAGATTTGGAGGAATAGAAATGTCAGGCCTATTTTTTACACGCTGTGTGACAGATATACCTTTAATCACAGAATTAGACTTGTATCTGCACTGTAGCGTGTGTGTTAAGTTTTTCAGAATGACACTATCAGCACCTTGAATCTAAAATATCCTTTTTGGGATAGATTTAAAGTAGGCCTGATATAGCAGAAACTACTAATTTTGAGAATGGCAAATTTGGGAATAGTTTTTCAACCCAGAACAAAAACTGTGCTTTTACGGTCACTACAAATAACTTGACCAGCTAAAACAGTACAGATTTGGAGGAATATAAATGTCAGGTCTATTTTTTAGGCGCTAGGTGACAGGCTCAACTTGCCCCTGATGTAGTATATGGCCAAAAAATAACCACACTATTGATGGTTAAATGCACTTGGGTGACACAGGCTCAGCCTGCACCTGATGTAGTATATGGCCAAAAAATAACCACACTGTTGATGGTTAAATGCACTTGGGTGACACAGGCTCAGCCTGCACCTGATGTAGTATATGGCCAAAAAATAACCACACTGTTGATGGTTAAATGCACTTGGGTGACACAGGCTCAGCCTGCAGCTGATGTAGGATATAGCAAAAAATAACCACACTATTGATGGTTAAATGCACTTGGTGATAGCTTGTGCTGGTGCACCACAAGCCACAAAATGGCCGCCGATCACCCCAGAAAAAAGTGATATAAAAACGCTCTGGGCAGCCTAAAAAAAGTGAGCAATTCAATATCAGCACTTCAATGATCCACAGCTGGAGATCGATCACAGAATGAAGTCTTTTGGAGGAGTTAATCACTGCCTAATCTCGCCCTAACGTCGCAGCACCAACCTCTCCCTATGCTTGAATCAGCAGAGTGACGTGCAGTGCTACGTGACCCAAGCTTATATAGAGGCTGGGTCACATGCTGCACTGGCCAATCACAGCCATGCCAATAGTAGGCAAGGCTGTGATGGCCTCTTGGGGCAAGTAGTATGACGCTTGTTGATTGGCTGCTTTGCAGCCTTTCAAAAAGCGCCAAGAAAGCGCCGAACACCGAACCCGAACCCGGACTTTTACGAAAATGTTCGGGTTCGGGTCCGTGTCACGGACACCCCAAAATTCGGTACGAACCCGAACTATACAGTTCGGGTTCGCTCATCCCTAGCCACCAGGTGTAACATCGCTGAGGTGGTCGCACATGCTCAGTTCCATCCTTCAACTGCCAGTAGCCAGTTCTAGAGATGGCCTTGCGGTTCATTTCGCGGCGAACTTTGCTCGTTCGCGGTTTGCGGAAAGGGCGAACATATGGCGAGGTCCACCGGCGCCATATTCTTTTACATTGTGAAGAACTTTGACCCATGACACATCCATCAGGTGGTACAGGACAGCCAATTGAGACGTTTCAGCACATGGACATACCGCCTACCTTATAAATAAACCTAATCTGGCCGCCATTTTACATTCAGTTATTTGCCAGTGTAGGGAGAGGTTGCTGTGTGGAGCAGGGACAGGCTGTTAGGGACACCAAACGCTAGATAATAGGGCCACAAAAGTCCTTTTAAGGACTAGTATAGGTGTTCTATCGATAGGTGTGATACACAGAGGGGTGTGATATACTTATAATATACTTTCTAACATAGAAAGTATATTATAGTGCATTTGTATTGTGCAGCAGTTGTGTGCGGTTCTGCTGCGATACCGCAGCTATATAGAGGGACAAACGCTATTGGAACAAATAATTTCTACTGGTGTGATATACCAGTTGCCCCCCAAAAAAACTAATTGAAGCAGGGGTGTTATATACCAATATACTTTCTATATAGTGCTGTTGGGTAGTGCAGCATTGGTTTGCAGTTTTGTTAATATACCAGTTGCCCCTCCAAAAAAGTGGGGAAAAAAAAGTGGGCTACAGTAAAATTGTTATTCAGTGACCACATAATGTACCTCCAGCCACATAATCACAATTTCTTTTATGTCAGGTGAATGCCTAATTTTTAAGCCCGTACTACTGTGGCCTAAAATAAAAATTTTCTAGGCTCCAATAGGGCACGTTTCAGAGAATTTCCCTTTAAGACGCATAAAAATGGCCCCTGATTAAAATACTGAATACTGAATTTTTGCCATTGATCCCTCTTTGGTATGTCACTGTCCATGTTGTTGGACTATTTGTGCACTTCTACTAAGTATTTGGCGGCTGCAAATATGAGCTGAAGATTTTTCAGGTTCGCCTGACATTAAAGTGAATGGGGTTTTATGGGAGTTCAGTATTGATCATAATGCCAGTGACACCATATTCGTAGAACCTCTGGAAATCTAATTTTAATTGACAGCTATTGAATGGCTATCCATGCAGTATGTAGTCAGCTTGGGTCCACCAGTTTGGCCTCATCGAGGACTATCCTGTGCAGGGATCCCCCAATTTGACGTAAATATGCCTTAACACATATATGGACAGAGGTTTGTCTTCAAGACAACCCATTTAATAAAGTACGACTCTCAGTGTCCTCATTTATGGGTTGGAATGAAGAGCAACTCTGGAGGACCCGGCATGTCCATTCATTACATGGTCAGCCCACTGATTTCAATGAGGACTATATAATTCTTCATTTCCACTGTGGGGGTGCTGTAGGGGAATTAAACAGTTGCAGATTAAAGCCATAGCTGTGGATCCCAGCGGCAGGACACTCGGTGATTAGCTTATGATTGTGGGGATTGTCTGAAGTGGAGAACCCCTATCACCCCTTGTTTATTACACAGATTGATGACATGCGGTCCTCCACGTTCGTATGGTATATGTCTCAGAAACCTAGGCTAAGCTTACAGTTACTCAACCTAGATTTTATACTTAGTAAAACCAAACTCTGACCCCATTCTGCTGTACACAATACAGTCTGACAGTTATAGCCACATCTACAGCCTGAAGTCAAGCAAAACTTTACAGGTGGGAAGTCAGCAGCTCCGCTGTACAGAAATGTCACCCAATCCCAACATATGACTGCAGTCCCTTTTATGCTACAGGGAGTTCAACATGAATCTTTCAAGATTTTACAAGAGGCTAGTAAATATATTTTTGCCACCTGCTTTACCATACAGTAGAAATTGACATAGGCTTAGGATAGAATATCAATGTTTTATCAGTGATGGAACCTCCACTAGAACCTCTGATGATGAACGCCATGCTGCAGAAATAGCATCGGCACTTGGTGGTAGACATGTGTTCTGTCTTCATACACGTTCACACAGTGTGCAGTCTGACATTCAGCATAAACCATTCCTGTCTTCCAAATTAGAGGACTGTTATTTGTAGTCTAACTTGTTTATTGGTCAACAGGTCGTACATATGTGATTAATTGATTATATACGATTGATTGATTGATTGATTGATTGGTAAAACAGGATTGTTTGGTAAAACTACAAAAATACAAATAACATGTATAAGTATTCAGCATGTATAGCATTTACTATAACATTTGCATTGACAGTGAAAGCACATGGTAAAATGGCTGCCTATACATAGGATTACATGTCTAGCTAACAGTAGTGACAACTCCCTGAGTAACAATTACAACTAACTGAACAGCTCTGCATAACATGATGTCCCTGAAACAAAGGAGTTTGAGAAGAAGACATGCATAGGACAGCTCTGTACTGTGTCCTGGAGACTGGAGACTTCTCTTTCCCAGAATGCTTTGCACTACCATAATGCAGTGCACCACCCACAATGCAGTAGTATTCGTAACAGTAAAAACAAGGTGTAATACAACTTAACACTGCTAGATGGTGCTATAACCACACTAAACACTTCAGAAATACCAAGACTGAGGCAGACATGATCTGTAATGATTCTCTAACCCAGCTGGGCAGAACAACACGTATCCAACATTTTCTTACTGCAAATTTCCTCACAATGCAAGTTAAGGACAATATTACAAAATACAATCCGCAGGAGAAGTTCTGGGTGATCTCCTATAGACACATACAGCATAAGCATCTCCCGACAAAGTATTTTCAAATCGTGCTTTTTATTGAAGGCTGGTCATCTCCCACCATACCTCTTGGGACATGTGAAGTCAAGAAGGAAGGTATGGTGCTTGTCACAGGGCGCTGGCTTCTCGCTCCTTCCCTTCAGGGCCGCCGGCGCCCTGCGATAACTTTGGAGCGAGGACATGCGCTGCGTCCTCGTCTCCAAGGCAGCGGTGGGCGTTGCCTGCTCCATGGTACCGCCTTGATCTCCTGGTTTTGACCTTGCTAGTTCAACCTCTCTTTGTTTGTCTGTTGTTTGTTACTCCGCACTTACGCAGGTTAGGGATCGCCGCCCAGTTGCACTCCGTTGCCTAGGACGGGTAAGTGCAAGTAGGCAGGGACAGAGGAGTGGGTGGAGTCAGTTTGCACCTTCCCATCCCCTTCTCGTGACAGAATCACAGGCCATAAACCTGGCTCAGATTGTCCAGGAATTAGGGGAGAGATTTCAAGCTCAGGAAACTTTTAGAAACCTCTCTGTTTCTTTGTCATCCGCACTACAGGCGGAACCTCATGTTAAGCTTGTTGATCGGTTCTCGGGGGATCGCAATTGTTTTATGGCTTTTAGGGAGAGCTGCAAACTGTATTTCCGTTTGCGCCCTCACTCTTCTGGTTCTGCTCAACAAAAAGTGGGAATTATAATGTCCTTATTACAAGGCGACCCCCAGGACTGGGCATTTTCGTTACCCCCCGACTCTCAGATCTGTCGACTGTTTTTTTTAAGCCCTCTGGATTTTGTATGATGAACCTGACAGAGCAACTGTAGTGGAAAGTCAGTTAAAATCTCTTGAGCAGGGTGACCGACCAGTAGAAGACTCCTGTACTCAATTTTGTAAATGGTGCGTTCTCCATCGTAGGAATATACCTGCTCTTAAAAGGCAGTTTAGGTCTGGCCTATCTGAGACTCTCAAAGACATGCTTGTATGTTATCCCTCTCCTGAGACTTGGGAGCAAACCATAACACTTGCTGTGAGACTGGACAGACGCATTAGGGAGAGACAATGGGAGCATTTGCTTTTTCCACAGGTTATGTCCAAACCAGAGACCAGTCCTATGGGGATCAAGTCCGAGCCTTGTAAAGATGAACCTATGCAGCTTGGTTTGACCAGAAGAGATCAACGTCGTTGCCGTGGTACATGTTTTTAGTGTGGCGACTCCGATCATTGGATCCGGCAATGTCCCAAGGTCCCTCCTTCTGGAAGATCACCCAAACCTGAGGGATCTAAAGATAAGGTACTCCCAGAGGTGATAAAGCAAAAATTATTGGTACCTTTTACTATTTGATTTGGTTTGAACAAGGGGTCAGGTAGTGCCTTTGTTGATTCTGGGTCGGCCTCTAACTTTATTGATCTTAAGTTTACTCTTCAGGTAGGGATATCTATGTTAGCCCTTCCCAATCCTATTTACATTGTAGCCATTGACTCTACCCCCTTGCTGGGGGGCACTGTTAAGTATTGTACACCTGAAATAACCCTGATGGTAGGGGTCACCCACACTGAGAATTGCTCCTTGTTGATCTTAGAAAATTTGCCCACTGAAATTGTTTTAGGTATGCCTTGGCTCCAATTACACAAACCTGTCATTAATTGGACCAGAGGTGAGGTGGAAAAACGGGCTCCCAAATGTAATTATTGTTTACCCATTATACAGGCGGGTATCTCTGCTGAATCAAAAACGTTACCTTCATATATTAAGGAATTTGCCGATGTGTTCTCCTCATCTGACCCGGGGAATCTGCCCCCCCCCATAGATCTTATGACTGTGCTATTGATTTAGTGACGGGTTTCAAGTTCCCTAAGGGTTGGATATATAATTTATTTGGGCCAGAGCGCAATTCTATGAGGGAGTATATTAAGGAGAGTCTAAGTAAAGGACACATCAGACCATCTGTGTCTCCTATGGGGGCAGGGTTCTTTTTTGTAAAAAAAAAAAAAGGATGGAGACCTCAGACCATGTATTGATTATCGTGACTTGAACAAAATCACCATTAAAAATCAATACTCTCTCCCATTGATCCCCGATCTGTTCAATCAGGTTCTGGGGGCATCATGGTTCTCCAGATTTGATTTGAAAGGGGCATATAACTTGATTCGTATCAAAGAAGGGGACAAATGGAAGACTGCTTTTAATACTCCGGAGGGGCACTTTGAATACACTGTCATGCTTTTAATGCTCCTGCAGTTTTTCTAAATTTTATGAATGACATATTCAGAGAATTTATCGGTAAATTTGTGATTGTATATCTTGATGATATTTAGATTTTTTTTCCCCGACTTGGCATTCTCATGTTATTCATGTCAAACAAGTGCTTGAAATTCTAAGAAAAAAAATCAATTATCTGTAAAATTTGAAAAATGTTGTTTTTGGGGTACAAGAAATCTTATATCTAGGTTATATCCTTACTCCACACTCGTTTAAGATGGAACCTGGTAAGGTACAGGCTATTCAAGACTGGGTGAGGCCTTCTTTCCTTAAAACATTACAGCGCTTCCTTGGGTTCTCTAATTATTATCGTAAATTTATTTTAAAAAAATCTGTAATTGCCAGACCCTTAACCGATTTAACCAAGAAGGGGGCGGATCTTGTTAACTGGCCTGTAGAGGCCATAGAAGCCTTCAAAACTCTTAAGAAATCTTTTGGGAACGCCCCAGTCTTGATTCAGCCGGATCAAGAGAAACCTTTTGTGGTGGAGGTCGATGCTTCTGAGGATGGGGTGGGGGTGATTCTTTCTCAGGGACCCTCTAACCTCACTAATCTAAGACATTGTGCTTTTTTTCACGAAAATTCTCTCCTAACGAGAGGAATTATGATATTGGCAATCGTGAATTGTTAAATGGGCATTTGAGGAGTGGAGACATTTTTTGTAGGGGAACAAAAAATTACTTTTACTGATCATAAAAATGTATTATTTCTCGAATCCGCGAAACGCCTGAATCCTCGTCAGGCCAGATGGGCATTGTTCTTCACACGTTTTAACTTCTCAATTACTTTCAGGCCAGGAAGTAAGAATGTGAAAGCTGATGCTTTGTCTCAAAGCTTTTGTGCATTTCAACCTCCTGACACTCCTCCTGAACCTATCTTGCCGGCTAACATCATTGTGGCATCTTTATCCGCGGATCTTGCTTCTGACATTGAGGCAGCACAACACCTAGCTCCAGAGCAGACACCCACAGATAAGTTGTTTGTTCCTGGTCATTTCCGCCTCCAGCTGCTGGTTAAGTGCCATGATTCTGTTTTATGTGGTCATCTTGGTATTGTGGCCACCAGGGAACTGGTGTCCAGGTCTTATTGGTGGCCCACGTTATCTTGGGATGTCAGTTCTTTTGTATCCACTTGCGAGGTATGTGCCAGATCCAAGACTCCTAGAACACGCCCTGCTGGTGAATTACGACCATTACCTATTCCTAGTAAACCCTGGTCACATATTTCTATGGATTTCATTACTGACTTGCCACCCTCTGAGGGGAAATCTGTGGTTTGAGTAGTGGTCGATAGGTTTAGTAAGATGGTAAATTTTGTTCCTCTGGCCAAGCTCCCAAATGCCAAGACTCTGGCTTCTGTTTTTGTTGAGTAAGTGGTACGATTGCATGGAGTTCCGGAGAACATTGTATCTGACAGAGGTGTTCAGTTTGTTTCAAGTTTTGGAGAGCCTTTTGTCAGAGGTGTGAGATATCGTTGCCCTTTTCATCAGCTTTTCATCCCGACACTAATGGACAGACTGAACGATTGTAAAATCTTTTAATCAGCATTTATGGGTGAAATATCTTCCTTTGGCAGAGTTCGCCATCAATAACCGTGTGGACTCTTCCACTGGAGTCTCGCAGTTCTGTAATTTTGGTTTCCATCCTCGATTTAATTCTTGTTCTTCTATTTCCTCACCTTACCCTGAAGCTGATAGTGTAACTTCAGAACTGTGCACAGTTTGGGCTCGGGTTTAATCGAACCTGGAAAAAGCTCAGGAGGTTCAGAAAATTAAAGCTAATAGGAAACGTTCCAAAGGGGTTGATTCATTGGAAGGGTTATGGACCAGAGGAAAGGTCCTGGGTGCCAGTGAATAAGATTCATACTTCTAGGCTGAATAAAAAATTTCATCTTGCTCATCCAGAAAAACCTTCTCCAGCTACTTTGGGTCCAGTGTCCCCTCGTAGAAGGGGGGCGTACTGTCACAGGGCGCTGGCTTCACGCTCATTCCCTTTGGGGCCGCCGGCGCCCTGCGATAACTTTGGAGCGAGGACGTGCGCTGTGTCCTCGTATCCAAGGCAACGGTGGGCGGGGAGGACCCAGTCGCGCACACATCCTTAGCGTGACCGGCGTCCTCCGCTCCCGTAAGTTCGACGAGAAGTCTGAGCGCCGAACTGGACACTCGGCGCTCAGCAGTGTGCAGGGGGAGGAGTCATGTGATGCTGGCCACGTCACATGACTCCTTCATTCCCTATTTAACAGGCAGCCTGCTGGCCACTGGTTGCCTGTGATTAAGGTCCTATTCCTTGTGAATATTCGGTTGGCGTCTTTGTATTTTGTCTTTACCTGACTACGCCTCTTGCTAGATCATTTTGTACTTTTGCTTCTCCTGGTATTTGACTTCTGCTTGACCTTTTGACTTGTCCTTGCCTGCTCACTGGTACCGCCTTGATCTCCTGGTTTTGACCTTTCTAATTCAACCTCTCTTTGTGTGTTTGTTTGTCACTCCGCACTTACGCAGGTTAGGGATAGCCGCCCAGTTGCGCTCTGTTGCCTAGGATGAGTAAGTGCAAGTAGGCAGGGTCAGAGGAGTGGGTGGAGTCAGTTTGCACCTTCCCTATCCCCTTCTTGTGACAGTGCTATAACCACACTAAACACTTCAGAAATACCAAACCTGAGGCAGATGTGATCTGTAATGATACTCTAACCCATCTGGGCAGAACAGACAGACGCCACTACTAGATCCTTCATTCTAAGCAACCTATTTTGGTCAATGATGGGATCAAGCTTTATCAAAGCGCTAGTCTTGGAGACTGTTTGACCTTTGCTGTGGTAGTCTATTTCCTTTTCATGACATTAACGTTGTATGGAGCGAATTATTATGTTCTTGGACCTTTCCAGATTAGGAACGGTAAAGGCATGTTTGCAGTGATGCCAATCTTTGCAGGGCTTCTGGTTCACAGGTAATGTCAACTTGTAAGACTGAGCTATATGAACTATACAGGATACAGCATAAACAGCATAAACTAGGTGGAGAACCTGTCAAAATGATGGGATTTGCATTGGTGGTCCGAAGTCACTGTACGTAGAACAGATACTTCAGGTCGGATTTCTTCATCGGCATCTGGGTCTACCAATTCAAATGCGTCGGATCCGATACTGCAAGACTTTGAACGGTACAGGAATACAGGACCCGTAAACCATGTTGTGTCCTTAAGGTGGCTTGGTGCGAAGGATCTAGTCGCGTGGTCCGCAGGATTTTGCTGTGTAGGCACATAGTGCTACTTTTTAGGACAAGTGGATCTCCTGATCCTTAGCACCCAATTGCTTACATAGATGTAGAAGCGTCTGGTTTCGTTGCAAATATATCCTAGGAATACCTTGCTGTCCGTGTAAAACTCGACTTTTTCGATTTCCAGATTCATTCCAGATGTTATAGCTTCAGCCAACTCCACTGCAAGCACAGCAGCGCAGAGTTCCAGTCTGGGAATTGTGTGTTAGCGGAGTGGTGCCAGTTTGGTCCGGCTTATGACAAATCCTATATGGCATTGTTCTTTGACGTCTATGGTCTTTAGATATGCTATGGCTGCAATCGCCTTGACTGAAGCATCACAGAAGATATATAGTCTTTGCATCTTGACTTCAGTTGATGGCATGGAAGCATAGGGTCGTGCCACGTGAAGACTGGTCAAAGCTTCGAGAGACTTCTTCCAACCTGTCCACAGGTCCTTTTTCTCCGTGGGAAGCGGATCCCAAACAGATGTCATTGTGGTGAAGTCTCTTAACATAATTTTACCCTGGATGGTAACAGGCGCTACGAATCCCAGAGTATCATATAATCTGTTTATGGTGGACAGGACTCCTCTGCGTGTGAAGGGCTTTTCTTCCTTGCTGATTTGGAAGGTGAATATGTCTGCCTTTAAATCCCAGAGCAAACCGAGGCTCCGCTGCATGGGAAGGGAGTCGGTGCTAAGATCCAAGTTCTTTAGATCATTTGAATGGTCTTGGGGTGAGAAGGCCTCCATTAACTCAAGGCTGTTGGAGGCGATTTTGTGCAACCTCAAAGTAGACAAAGCGAGCATCTCTTGAGCCCTTTTCAGGACACTGATTGCTGTCTCGTTCGTAGGTGTGGATTTCAAGCAGTCGTCTACGTAGAAATCTTTTTCCACAAAGGATCTGACATCTGATCCATACTTTGCTTCACCCACTCGGGCTGAATGTCTGAGACCATAGATAGCGACTGCAGGGGAAAGACTGTTTCCAAAGATGTGCACTCTCATTCGGTACTCTACAATGTCTTCATTGGGGTCGTTGTTGCGCTACTAGAAGAACCTCAAGTAGTTTCTATGTTTTTCCTTGACGCGGAAGAAGTGGATCATCTGTTGTATGTTGGCCATAAATGCTACGGAATCTCTGCGGAAGCGAAGAAGTACCTCTAGAAGTCTGTTGTTGAGGTTTGGACCAGACAGTAAGACATTGTTTAGCGAGACGCCTTCGCACCTGGTGCTCGAGTCAAATACTACTCATATCTGCCCTGGTTTTTTAGGATGATACACGCTGAATATGGGTAGGTACCAACACTCCTCAGAGTCTTGGAGCGCGGGTGCCATTTCTGCGTGGTTATTCTTGAATATTCTTTCCATGAAGGTAAAGAAATGTTCTTTCGTCTCCGGTGTCCTCTGAAGTTTGTGCTTGATGGAGATGAATCCAAGAACAGCCTGTCTTCTATGGACATTGCGACCCTGTTGTCTTCTTTTGTCCTGTGGAAGACTGTGCACCCTAAGTGATCTTGCTCATCATCGCAGGCTTGGTCTTCACAGGAGGGATCCACGAAAAGACAAGGCACAGGAGCTCTGTGTGGCAATTCATTTATCAGGAAACTGCTCTGATATGGCAGGAATAGGGAATGAAGTCCATTTTCAAGTGTGTTGGTGAGCAAACTGTTGACTGAGGTCAGCTTGTGTGCTCCTCCTAGACAGTTGTCTCCTATGATGACCCATCCAAGGTCAAGTCTCTGAGCGTATGGAGCATTTTGGGGACCATTAATCTGTCCTCTAGCCTTATGAACTCGTATTATGTCTCTTCCAAGCAGTAAGACTATCGGGGCTTCTTGGTACAGTTCTGGTGAGCTATACGCCTCAAGTGGGGGTGGTCTGCTGCCACCTCTGGTGTAGGTATCTCAGACCGGTTGTCAGGATTGTGATTGAACTCCAGTATGGTTGGCAGGGACAAGCAGGTATGACCATCTATGGACTCTACCTTGTACCCAGTTGCCTTCCTCCCCGCGGTCTCAACGGTACAGCACATGTCCTTAAGGAGTAGGGAGAACCAGGCCCTACGATGTTAAAGGTGTCGAAGAAGGTGGATTTAGCTAAAGACCAGTTGCTTTGATAATCTAAGATTGCATATACCTTAAGTGCCTTGTCACGGTGGCCCACCGGATAAACTCTGAAAAGGCAGATTTTTGAGCAGGACTTCCCTCCTGAGAGTCCTTTACAGATCTCTGTACACTAAGAAGTGACTACTTGGGTATCTATGTCGGTGTCTATCAGCTTTGCTCCTCTGCTTGGGATGATACCTGAGAGGGTGGTCCAGGGTGTAAAGCCGTGTTGTGTTCTGTGCTACCGCATTCTGTGCATGTCACACTGACCTTACAGTTCCTGGTGAAGTGCGATGTTGTAGTGCAGCACTTGAAGCAGATGTTGTATTCTTTGAGGAATTCTTTGTGGTCCTCTAAAGACTTCTCGCTGAAGGCTCTGCATTTTAGTAGAGGATGTGGTTTCTTGTGCAGGGGTCATTGTTTGGTAAGATCTTTAGGTATGTTCTCTTCTTGAGAAGACTTAAACGGCCTATAAGGAGAACCTGTGGAGGCAACATTAATTTTGTGGACTGCCATTGGTGTTTTAGGAGGTTAGACACCAGGGGTAGTGTGACATGACAATGTAAAGTCAAAACTGGGATCATTTCTAATCCTCGCCTGTTGAGTAACAAAGTCTACAAACACCACGAAGGGCGGGGAATGGTACATTATGAACCTGTTTATAATGAGAACCATGCGATATTCACTTCTCCTGTAGATTATAAGAGAGTTTTTGGACAATCGGATTGACACCTCTGGCGGTGTCCAGGAATGGTACCCCCAGCAGATCTCCTTCTGCCTGAGCAACCTGTACCTCTATCAACAAGTCACTGAGTTCTCTGGGCTTCCGGTAACCCCTACCCACTATTCTGGGAAAATTATCAATTCTCTTTTCTATAGCTTCTATTGACCCATAACAATCATCAAGTCTTTCCCACACGATCTTTAGCCCTTTGCCCATATAACTTATGTTAATGTCTCTGATTCTTTTGGCGTGTTCAGCAGACTTGCTTCCAAGCCACTTTACCAACAGATCTAACTCCTCACTACCAGAAAGATCTAGGTCCCTTATAGCGTTCTGGAAGGAGGCTTGCCATGCCCTGTAGTTCTTGGGGCGATCGGTGAACTTTAAAGTCCTTTGGTAACCAGCTGCCATTTAGCAAAGAACTTTGTGAAGTCTATGGCAGCCTGGATAGCGCCAATACTACCCGGTGTGCTGTTGTTATGCTGCACGTGTGGTGTATCACCCTACCTTTTAGGGGTTTCAGGATTAGGGAAGTCTGTATGATATTATTCTGATGCGAAGGTTGTCCCTTTAAGTCGAAGTGAAGGTTGTAGCTTTCATTCTGTATGGCGGTAGCTGTGGTCAGCATCGTTTTGTCACATACCATTCTGCTCGAGGTTCTGCAATTCAAGGTAGGATCTTTGGCACTCTGTATAAGCTGGATCATAGTCGTCATCTGTCTTGGGATGCTGATGAACGTATTCTGAGACATGCTGTGTTGGATCTTGTTCATCTAGGTCTGGCCCAAGTACTTGACTGTGTTTCTCAGATTCGGGGAACTCCAAGGCTTCTAGAAACTGTGCTTTGGCTACTGCAGCTGTCGCTTCTTTCGCTGTGGCAAGTTTTTCCAGTGACACTTGTAGGTGTACTCTCTCCTTTTCCATTGACGCTTTGCAGCGTACTCTTTCTTCTTCCAGTGACGCTTCCAGGCGTTCTCTCTCCTTTTCCATTGACACTTTCAGGCAGGCTCTCTTTGTTTCTTGATCTGCTTGCCTTAGCTTTAGTTGCATCTCTTTTGTGGTGAAGGATGACCTTACTTTTGCTGCCTCAGCTTCTGCACGGGCGAGAGCAGCGATTTCTTTTTATTGAGGACTTGCTAGAGCAGCTTGCCTGTGACCTGGTCCTGAATGATGATGCCTGGCTAGTGGAAATTGTGTGCCTGTTTGCAGGCTGCTCAATGTTTCTGTGTAGAGTCTATGTAGAAACGGACTTCAGCGCGGTCTGGATCATGAAGTACATGCTGGGAGCTGCACTCTCACTTCTTGTGACTGTATGGCAGCCGCTGCAACCTTGTACGCAGGACCGCGTGTGTGATGGTGGCTCCATATAGTCAGATCCACTATCTCTGTTGACTAGCATCTATTTTACTGTTCTGTCTTCATACATGTTCACAGAGTGTGCAGTCTGACATTCAGCATAAACCATTCCTGTATTCCAAGAAGAGGACTGTTCTTTGTAGTCTAACTTGTTTATTGATCAACAGGTCGTATATATGTGCTTGATTGATTATATACGATTGATTGATTGATTGATTGGTAAAACAGGATTGTTTGGTAAAACGACAAGAATACAAATAACATGTATAAGTAATAAGCATGTATAGGATGTACTATAATATTTGCATTGACAGTGAAAGCACATAGTAAAATGGCTGCCTATACATAGGATTGCATGTCTAGCTAACAGTAGTAACAACTCACTGAGTAACAATTACAACTAAATGAACATGATGTCCCTGAAACAAAGGTAGATCTCTCACCAGATATGATTTTACAAGGATGGTGGAGTTTGAGAAGGAGACATACATAAGACAGCTCTGTACTGTGTCCTGGAGACTGGAGACTTCTCTTTCCCAGAATGCTTTGCACTCCCACAATGCAGTGCACGACCCACAATGCAGTAGTATTCGTAGCAGGAAAAACAAAGTGTAATACAACTTAACAGCGCTAGATGGTGCTATAATCACACTAAACACTTCAGAAATACTAAGACTGGGGCAGAACAACATATATCCAACATTATCTTTCGGCAAATTTCCTCACAATGCAAGTTAAGGACAATATCACAAAATACAATCCACAGGAGAAGTTCTGGGTGATCTCCTATAGACACATACAGCATAAGCATCTCCCGACAAAGTATTTTCAAATAGTGTTTTTTATTGAAGGATGGTCATCTCCCACCATACCTCTTGGGACATGTCAAGCCAAGAAGGAAGGTAACGAGAGGGACGTTTGTATGTACATGTCGCTATGTATATGTTTATGTAACTACTGTATATGTGTTCATTATTATATATGCATCCACAATGACCTGCTGTACACAATTTTCACATAATTTGTAACTTACAGTGAATGCTTTTAAAAAACAAAAGCCAGAATTGCTGTTTTGTTGCTTATCAGACACTAAAAATGAAATAAAAAGATTAAAAAGAGTTATTTTACCGAAATTGATTCCAATGAAAACTAGTAGTTGTCCTGCAAAAATCAAGTCCTCACATAGCTCTGTAGAAAGAAAATTAAAAAGGTTATGGGAGGTGGTGATGCAAAAAAAATAATATTTTTAATTGTAGTGAACCAGAGAATAAAGGTATTATGTTATTTAATATTCCATACAATGTACTGAATTTAAGCGGGAAAAAATTATTATTGGGGTGGAATTAGAAAAAATACAATTCTGCTTTTGTTCTATGGGTTTAGCATTTACAACAGCAAAAATGAACATTTCCTTTAGGGCTCATGCACACGACCGTTGCCTGTTTTGCGGTCTGCAAATTGCAGATCCAGAAAACATGGATACTGGCCGTGTGCTTTGCGCATTTTCCGTCTAGCCCATAATAGAACAGTCCTATCCTTGTTCATTATGTGGCCAACAATAGGACTTGTCATATATATATTTGCGGATCCACAGAACGGACATATGGTTGCATACACCATACAGTGTGCTGTCTGCATCTTTTGCGGCCCTGTTGAAGTGAATGGCTCCGCATCCGAACTGCAAAAAATGCAGACAAAAAATATGTTTGTGTGCATGAGCCCTTATTCAGTGGGTCAGTGTAATTTGTCACCACCAGACATCTGAGAAGCTCTGACAGACGTCCTTCAGAACCTCCTCCTTGAGGTTCCTTTTGTTTTGCTTTCATTTTCTCATCTCGTTAGCCTCTCTCAGCTGTCATGTAGTTGCACTGATTGCATCCCTTTAAATCCCTTCCCATACTGCTTCACTTTGCGGTTTATACAACTTCCTGGAGTGTATGCATGCTGGATGCTACTACTGAGTCTTCTACAGATAAGTTTTGTTCATTCATTTGTATTTCCCTGTTTGCTGGATCCCAGGTGGCCCTGACTCCCTCCGTATCAAGTGTAGGGAGCCGGTGGTCGTGTCCCCTCACTATTATAGGGTGTTCAGGTGTTATACAGTCGAGGTACGAGGATATGTGATCATCTACCATTGAGATTTTTGCATAGGCTGAGCAGTTAGGGAGAGAGCCAGGTCTTTTGCAGGGCTATCCCTTTGGTTCCTTAGTTTTGGATCCAGTCAGTCGGATCTTCATTTTGTGTCTTCTAGTTTTCTGTACACCTTCTGTGACATTATAAACCGCCAAAACCGTCTTAAGCATGAATCCGGTTTCAACCTTGATTGACCGCATACAGGGTCTTTCACTGGAGGTAGAAGATCTCCGGAAAACTGTCTCTCAGTTTGAGGTGACCGTTTCTGCTTGCGTTCATGGAGTTTGTTCTGAGCCTAAGATCTCGCTTCCGGATACGTTCTCCGGGGGTAGTGAGAATTTTGTTCGTTTTAGAGAGGCTTGCAAACTCCATTTTCGCTTACTTCCCCATTCCTTTGGTGATGAGGAGCGGAGGGTGGGGATCATCATCTCGCTGCTCAGGGATAACGCTCAGTCTTGGGCTTTTTCGCTGCCGGTGGGGGCACGGTGAATTTTTTTTAGCCCTGGGTCAGATATATGATGATCCGGATCGTATTGCTCTGGCTGAGTCTAGACTACGTCTTTTATGCCAGGGTAAACAATCCGCAGAGATATACTGCTCAGAATTTCGGAGATAGGCAGCTGATACTGGTTGGAATGATGCTGCACTCCGAAGTCAATTTTGCCATGGTCTTTCAGAGGGATTGAAAGATGCATTTGCCTTTCATGAGAGACCTACCTCCTTGGACTCTGCCATGTCTCGGGCCGTTCGTATTGACAGGCGTCTTAGAGAGAGAGGAGAGATCTCTCCTTCCTGTCATACTCAGTCCAAGGACAGTGCGGCGGTCTCATTCAGTGCACAGGGGTCTCAGTCGCTCTCAATCCCTTCTGAGCAGGGGCCCATGCAGCTGGGTTTGCTTGCCTCTGACAATAGAGGATTCAGCTCTCATGGGAAGGTTTGTTTCTGTTGTGGAGGTATAAATCATTTGGCAAATGTTTGTCCCTCTAGGAGATTCAGGCAGTTTTTTGAGAGTAATAAAGAAACAAAAAGAAAAAAATCATCTAAAAATGTTCCATCTGTTACTATTGGCAAGGTTGATGCGGAAATTGAAGGTTTTTCAGTTTGCTTGTAGTTCCCGTTTTGTCCTACCTGCCAGGGTGGCGCTAGAGAGCAAGAATATTTTTGTGAGATTTTTGTAGATATTGGAGCAGCTGTCAATCTTATTGATAATCAATTTGCTATAACTCATGGTTTCCAGGTATGCACTTTGGGAAAGGATATACCTGTTTTTGCTATTGATTCTGTTCCACTTTCTCAGAAATCGTTAAAGGGCATAGTTCACAATATCCGTTTGATTGTGAGTGATACTCATGTTGAAGATGTGTCATGTTTCGTCCTAAACGGGTTGCCTACTCTTCTAGTGTTGGGGCTACCCTGGCTCACTAAACATAACCCCACCATTGATTGGCAAGCGAGGCAAATAAATGGTTGGAGTGACTTTTGCAGAGAGAATTGCCTCACGACATCTGTTTCAGAGGTTTCTACTAGACTGTACCATCTTTTCTCTCAGAATTTTCTGATGTGTTTTCTGAGAGTGGTGTTCAGGAATTGCCCCCGCACAGGGAGTACGATTGCCCTATTAATCTCACCCCAGGCGCCAAGCTGCCTAAATCTCGTTTATACAATCTCTCCCAACCTGAAAGAGTCGCTATGCGTGCTTATATCTCTGAGAGTCTGAGAAAGGGACACATACGACCCTCGAAGTCACCTGTTGCCGCTGTTTTTTTCTTTGTTAAGAAAAAAGATGGTTCTTTAAGACCATGTCTGGATTTCAGGGAGCTGAACAGTATCACAATTCGTGACCCTTATCCACTTCCTCTGATCCCGGACCTGTTTAACCAGATTGTGGGGGCTAAAGTTTTTTCCAAATTGGATCTAAGAGGGGCATACAACCTGGTCAGGGTCAGAGAAGGAGACGAATGGAAGACGGCCTTCAATACCCCTGAGGGCCATTTTGAGAATTTGGTTATGCCTTTTGGTTTGATGAATGCTCCAGCCGTCTTTCAGCATTTTGTGAACAGCATTTTTTATCATTTAATGGGGAAATTTGTATTAGTGTATCTGGATGACATTTAGATATTTTCTCCTGATTTCAAAACTCATAAGGAACATTTACGTCAGGTCTTGCTCATCCTGCGGGAGAATAAATTGTACGCTAAACTGGAAAAATGTGTGTTTGCGGTTCCAGAAATTCAATTTCTGGGGTTTCTTCTCTCCGCTTCTGGTTTTCGCATGGACCCCGAGAAGGTCCGCGCTGTGCTTGAGTGGGAACTTCCTGAGAATCAGAAGGCGCTGATGCGTTTTCTGGGTTTTGCCAATTATTACAGGAAGTTTATTTTGAATTATTCCTCTGTTGTTAAACCACTCACTGATATGACTAGAAAGGGGGTAGATTTTTCCTCCTGGTCGGTAGAGGCGCGTAAGGCCTTTTCTAATATCAAGGAGAGTTTTGCTTCCGCTCCCATCCTGGTACAACCTGATATTTCTCTACCCTTTATAGTTGAGGTTGATGCTTCTGAGGTAGGGGTGGGTGCGGTCTTGTCTCAGGGTCCCTCTCCTGCCAAATGGCGACCGTGTGCCTTTTTCTTGAAGAAACTCTCCTCCGCAGAGAGAAATTACGATGTGGGAGATAGGGAGTTGTTGGCCATCAAGTTAGCTTTTGAGGAATGGCGCCATTGGCTAGAGGGAGCCAGACACCCTATTACCGTGTTTACTGACCATAAGAATCTGGCCTACTTGGAGTCAGCCAAGCGTCTGAACCCGAGACAGGCCAGATGGTCTTTGTTCTTTTCAAGGTTTAATTTTGTTGTCACCTTCCGCCCTGGGGTTAAGAATCTGAAGGCGGATGCCCTGTCACGTTGTTTTCCGGGAGGTGGGAATTTTGAAGACCCGAGTCCCATTTTGGCTGAAGGTGTGGTGGTCTCTGCTCTTTATCCTGAATTGGAGGCAGAGGTTCAGGTAGCCCAGTCAGAGGCTCCTGATCTTTGTCCTCCTGGGAGGTTGTTTGTGCCTCTCGCTTTAAGACACAAGATTTTTAAGGAGCACCACGATACTGTCCTTGCTGGGCACCCGGGGGCAAAAGCCACAGTGGATCTCATCGCTCCGGAGATTCTGGTGGCCGGCGCTTCGTAAGTCGGTTGAGGGTTTTGTGGCAGCCTGCGAGACCTGCGCTCGTGCCAAAGTCCCTCATTCACGGCCATCAGGTCCTCTCCTTCCGTTACCCATTCCTTCCCATCCTTGGAGACATCTGTCCATGGACTTCATTACGGACCTGCCTCGTTCCAGGGGAAGACTGTGATTCTGATGGTGGGGGACCGTTTTAGCAAAATGGTGCTTTTCATTCCTTTTCCTGGCTTGCCCAATGCTAAGACGCTGGCGCAGGCATTTATTGATCACATTGTCAAATTGCATGGTATTCCTTCAGACATAGTCTCTGATAGGGGCACGCAGTTTGTTTCCAGATTCTGGAAGGCTTTCTGTTCTCGCCTGGGGGTTCGGTTGTCATTCTCTTCTGCTTTCCACCCGCAGTCGAATGGTCAGACAGAGCGCGTCAATCAGAATCTGGAGACATATCTGCGCTGTTTTGTGGCTGAGAATCAGGAGGATTGGTGTTCTTTTTTGTCCCTTGCTGAGTTTGCTTTAAATAACCGTCGTCAGGAGTCCTCTGATAAGTCACCATTTTTTGGTGCATATGGGTTTCATCCGCAGTTTGGGACATTCTCTGGAGAGGGGTCTTCTGGTTTACCTGATGAGGACAGATTCTCCTCATCTTTGTCATCGATTTGGCAAAAGATTCAGGATAATCTAAAGAGCATGAGTGAGAGATATAAGCGTGTGGCGGATAAGAGATGTGTGCCTGGTCCGGACCTGAATGTTGGTGATCTGGTGTGGTTGTCTACTAAGAATATCAAATTGAAGGTTCCCTCCTGGAAGTTGGGTCCTAAGTTTATTGGGCCTTACAAAATCTTGTCCGTCATCAATCCTGTTGCCTACCGTCTTGATCTTCCTCAGACTTGGAAGATCCATAATGTTTTTCATAAGTCCTTATTAAAACCTTATGTCCAACCCATTGTACCCTCGTCTTTGCCTCCTCTTCCGATTTTGGTTGATGGTAATCTTGAATTTCAGGTCTCTAGGATTGTGGATTCTCGTGTTGTCCGCGGTTATCTCCAGTACCTCGTTCATTGGGAGGGTTATGGTCCTGAGGAGAGGATGTGGGTCCCAGTGAGGGACATTAAGGCCACTCGTCTCATCAGGGCTTTCCATAGGTCCCATCCTGAGAAGGTGGGCTCTGAGTGTCCGGAGTCCACTCGTAGAAGGAGGGGTACTGTCACCACCAGACATCTGAGAAGCTCTGACAGACGTCCTTCAGAACCTCCTCCTTGAGGTTCCTTTTGTTTTGCTTTCATTTTCTCATCTCGTTAGCCTCTCTCAGCTGTCATGTAGTTGCACTGATTGCATCCCTTTAAATCCCTTCCCATACTGCTTCACTTTGCGGTTTATACAACTTCCTGGAGTGTATGGATGCTGGATGCTACTACTGAGTCTTCTACAGATAAGTTTTGTTCATTCATTTGTATTTCCCTGTTTGCTGGATCCCAGGTGGCCCTGACTCCCTCCGTATCAAGTGTAGGGAGCCGGTGGTCGTGTCCCCTCACTATTATAGGGTGTTCAGGTGTTATACAGTCGAGGTACGAGGATATGCGATCATCTACCATTGAGATTTTTGCATAGGCTGAGCAGTTAGGGAGAGAGCCAGGTCTGTTGCAGGGCTATCCCTTTGGTTCCTTAGTTTTGGATCCAGTCAGTCGGATCTTCATTTTGTGTCTTCTAGTTTTCTGTACACCTTCCGTGACATAATTACAGCAACCTGCCTCCCAATCTTTCCTTCCCGGCAGGTCTGGCCACCAGGCTCACTCTGTGTATCCTTGCAGCTTGCAACCTACTTGCTATCTTGGCCTCTCTTCCTGTGGCCTTAGGGTGCGCACGCTAATCTACACCCTAATCTACAACTGTGGGTAGGTGCCTCAGCAATAGGTTTCCTAGCACGCTAGTATCCCACAAAGATGTATGTTCTGTTGTCTGCCTGTGGACTGACTTTCTGCCTGTTTCCTGAATTCTGAACCTTCACTGACTGACTTGACCTCGGACCATCTACCTTTTACATAGCCCTTACATAGCCTGGAGGTGTGTTTGGGATCATCAACCTGGTGAGAAACAAATGATGGTCCCACTAACTTCAAGCCAGATGGGACGTCATATCTCTGCAGAAGACTATGATAGCCACGCTAGTTAAGTGTGCCTTGAATTTTGTAAAGAGTTTCTTCACATACCACAAATTTCGATGCAGAAAATTTCTGTAACTGAATTAGTTCCATTTATCCGAATAGGATTGTGTAACGGGGTTCCGAAGGTGCACTCGGTCCCCCATTACCCGCAGACCTGGGTATTGGCTTTGGGAATGTGGATCTGTGTTTGACCTCATTTCCAGGGCGGCTTTACTGCTGGGTGGCTCCATGCTCTTAAGTCTGCCTTGAACGCCGAGCTGATCACTCGGTGCTCAACTGGTTGGTCTGTCGGTCATGTGATGCTGGCCACGTCACATGACCCTCACTCCCCACTATAAATACAGGCAGCCTGCTAGTCACAGGTTGCCTGTTAATTTCTAGGTTCCTGGCTATTTGTTGGACTACTGATTACTCACCTGATTCCGTTCCCTGACGATCCTTTGCCTGCTCCTCCTGTACTGCGCATCCATCCTGGTATTGTGACCTCGGCTCCCACCTGACTACTCTCTTAGGACTCCTCTGGTACTTCTCTGCTCTCCTGGTATTTGACCCCGGCTTCTCCTGACCATTCTTTGCTTAACCCTTTGTACTGCGTAGCAAGGCTATGGAAGATTATATTAAGGAGAGCCTTGCTAAAGGGCATATTAGACCTTCAGTCTCTCCTATGGGAGCAGGGTTTTTCTTTGTTAAAAAGAAGGATGGTGGTCTTAGGCCTTGTATTGATTACCGGAGATTAAATAAAATCACTGTCCAAAATAGATACTCTCGGGGGCGGAGCTAGCGCCGGACTGTGATGGCCGCATAGTCAGGAGCTCTCCGTACTAAATCCTGCAGAGCACCAGCCAACGCTAGCAGACAGACGTGACAATGGTCAAGATTGGTCAATCTAGGGCTGGAGATAACCCTAGTGTCCTCAAACCTCCGAATAATAGCAGAGATATGGACAAATTTATAAAAAAGGCTTCCGCCACAGTCGCGGCCAGAGAACCTAAGATGGCGCCGGCCCCGTCTCACAGGACGAACGAACGCTATACTGAGACGTCCGAGGGAGAAAGCGATACTGAGGATTCCCACTGCAAGACAGCTCTCCCGATCACCCGTCGCTTCTTGAAGCAATCCCTCAGCAAGGCTATGGAGCCAATTTTGAGTGAGTTAACGGCCCTCCGCCATGATGTCCACCATATAGGAGACAGGGTTGTGGCCCTGGATTCCCGCCAAACTGCGGTCCTGGAACATCAATCAGCAACAGCTACCTCCTTACAGAAATGTCGCACTTACCTGAACGAGCTCCATAATGCAGTGGAGGATCAGGAAAACAGGGAACGCAGAAACAACCTGCGCTTCAGGGGAGTACCCGAATCTGTTGAAGCAGCGGATGTCCCTGCGGCGGTGACGGCGATCTGCAGCTCCATCTTGGGCCCAGACCAGCAAACAGATATAATAGTGGAAAGGGCACATAGGGCCTTGAGACCCAAGCCCAAACCATCAGAGCCGCCTAGGGACATCATTTGTAGATTCCTTAACTACCAAACTACCGACCTAACATATGAAGGAGTTCCCATAGCAGTCTATCAAGATTTGGCCCGATCTACCCTGAAGAAAAGAAGGAACCTGACGCCGTTGACCGACTGGCTCAGAGCCAAGAAGACGCCATATCGATGGACCTTCCCTTTCGGTATTTCATTTTTTTATGAGGGGCGCCGTTTCACTGTCTCCTCATTTGCCGATCTAACTGGAGTATACGATCATCTTCAGATGGGTCCACTTGAAATTGAAAATTGGGAACTTTACCAGGACCTTACGGACTTACCTGAAGTACCAAAGATCTCACCCTTTGAGCCTCCACGTACTCCGAAGTCCCAGAGGATAAAGCGCAAGACCGCTCAGATGATACCGTAGATCCTGGTCACATAGCTGCAGCCCGAATGTCAGAAATAACCTGATAATTTTTGTACCCATTTTCAGATCCTTTTCAAGTGTCTTTTCCTACATTTTTCTCTAAATCTCTGCAGTCCATCATGCCTTCACAGATGGTTGCTACTTACCCCTGTCCACTTTACCCTCCTACTCAGCATCTTCCTTATCTCCCCCTCATTAACATATCCTTGTCAGCCTGTCGATGTGCCTCACTGTTGAGGCTTCTTATATGTGCTGTGAGGATCACAATAGGGTTGATAAACCATTTCCCCCCTTGCGATCAAAATAGATACTCTCTCCCATTGATTCCGGATTTATTTAACCATGTTTTAGGGGCAACCTGGTTTTCCAAGATTGACCTGAAAGGGGCATACAATCTAATCCGAATCAAGGAGGGAGATGAATGGAAGACAGCGTTCAATACTCCGATAGGACACTTTGAATATCAGGTGATGCCTTTTGGACTCAGCAATGCCCCAGCTGTGTTCCAAAACTTAATGAACGATATTCTTAGGGAGTTCTTAGGGAAATTTATTATTGTCTATCTTGACGACATTTTGATATTCTCTCCTGATTTCGAATCTCATGTGTCTCATGTCAAACAAGTATTAGAGGTGTTGAGGGAGAACCAGTTATCCGCTAAGTAAGAGAAATGTGTCTTTGGTGTACAGGAGATACTGTTTCTAGGGATCCTGGTAAGGTTTTAGCAATTAAGGAATGGGTAAGGCCTTCATCCTTAAAGGCTTTACAACGGTTTTTTTATTATGAATTTTTCTGTAATTGCTAAGCCATTGACCGACCTTACTAAGAAAGGGGCGGATTTGGAGAATTGGTCTACCAAGGCCATTTCCTCATTTGAAACATTAAAAAAGGCATTTAGTAGCGCTCCCATTCTGATCCAGCCTGATCAGGAGAGACCCTTTATTGTGGAGGTGGATGCGTCCGAGGACGGCGCAGGAGCAGTCCTTTCACAAGGTCCTGCTAGCCTCACTAACCTGAGACCGTGTGCCTTCTTCTCTAGGAAATTCTCTCCCACGGAGAGAAACTACGACATAGGGAATAGGGAGCTGCTGGCTATTAAATGGGCATTTGAGGAGTGGAGGCATTTTTTGGAGGTGGCAAGGCATCGAGTAACTGTTGTCACTGATCATAAAAACCTAATGTTTCTCGAGTCTGCTAAGAGGTTGAATCCCCGACAAGCCCGATGGGCTCTGTTGTTTACCCGTTTTGATTTCTTCATTACGTTCAGGCTGGGAAGTAAAAATGTGAAGGCAGACGCATTATCTCGGAGCTTCCATGCTTTTCAACCCACTGAGACGCCGCCTGAATCCATCCTACCAGCAAACATCTTCTTAGCGGCTCTAACCCAGGATTTCTCGGCTCGCATTAAGGCTGAACAACATCTGGCACCGGCATCCACCCCAACAGATAAGTTGTTTGTCCCCGTACAATTTCGTCTCCAGCTGTTGGGTGAGTGTCACGATTCTGCCTTTTGTGGACATCCGGGTGTTGAGGGCACTAAGGATCTGGTTTCTAGATCTTATTGGTGGCTAACTCTGACCAGGGATGTCAAGTCCTACGTGTCAGCCTGTGAGGTTTGTGCCAGGTCTAAGACACCTAGGACTCGCCCTGCTGGTAACCTACCACCCCTACCCATTCCCAGTAGACCCTGGTCCCATATCTCGATGGATTTTATAACTGACCTACCGCTGGCGGAGGGTAAGACTGTGGTTTGGGTAGTGGTCGATAGGTTTAGCAAGATGGTTCATTTCATTCCCCTGTCTAAACTTCCGAATGCTAAAACCCTGGCGTCTATTTTTGTGAGAGAGATTGTTCGTTTACATGGCATCCCGGAAAATATTGTTTCTGACAGGGGTGTGCAGTTTGTGTCCAAATTCTGGAGGGCCTTCTGTCAAAGATGTAAAATTTCGTTGTCTTTTTCTTCCGCCTTCCATCCTGAGAGTAATGGGCAGACTGAACGCCTTAATCAGTCTGTGGAACAATTCCTGAGGTTGTATGTTGCTGATGACCAGCAATTATGGGTCAAATTCCTTCCGTTGGCTGAATTTGCTTTGAATAACTGTGTCAATTCTTTTGCTGGGGTCTCCCCTTTCTTTTGTAACCATGGTTTTCATCCCCGTTTTCATTCTGGGTCGTCCGTCTCCTCCTCTAACCCTGAAGCTGATAAACTCTCTTCCGAACTGTGCACAGTTTGGGCCCGGGTTCAATCGAACCTAGAAAAGGCTCAAAGTTCTCAAAAACTCAAGGCCGATAGAAGACGTTCAAGGGGAGTGAACTTTCAGGTTGGGGATAAAGTATGGTTGTCCTCCAAGAATCTATCTCTCAAGGTAGCTTCTAGAAAATTTGCTCCTCGTTTTATTGGACCATATAAGATCACGGAGGTGATTAACCCGGTATCATTTAGGTTGGAGCTGCCCAAGTCATTCCACATTCATAATGTGTTCCATAAATCTCTACTTAAAAAATATTTTGAACCAGTAGTACCATCGAAAGCCTCGCCTCCGAGGGTTCTTGTTAATGATGCTGTCGAGTATGTCGTGTCTAAAATAGTGGATGTCAGGAAGGTGCGTATTTCCTTGCAGTACCTGATTCACTGGAAGGGGTATGGACTTGAAGAGAGATCTTGGGTACCTGCCATTGTTTTGGCAGCGAGCACACGGGTTTCTGCAAACTCAATTTAAATGGCTGGAACTGATTTTCTGTCGCAGAAGTTTTTGGCAACAAACCCCACTGTGTGAAGGAAGCCAAACTCACCAAAAGTGTTGTGTGCAAAGCAGTGGCGTTGCTAGGGCTGGTGTCACCCGGTGCGGTAGAAAATGGTGTCACCCCTTCCCCCCCACCCCCTCCCCGAAGCAATTTTTTTTGCCATATATGGGGGCTATGGTGGTGCTACTGCCATAGGGGGCATCCGTTAGCTCAGCAGACCCCCCCTAGCAGTCAGAGCCTGGTCTCGGGAGGGGCACTTCCAGATTATTTTCTGTCCGCCGCCACAAAACAATGGTGCTTATAGAACAGACTACACAGTGTAGCGGTATACTGTATATTGTGGGGCACAGTGTAGAGGTATACTGTATATTGTGGGGCACAGTGTAGCGATATACTGTATATTGTGGGGCACAGTGTAGAGGTATACTGTATATTGTGTGGCACAGTGGAAAGGTATACTGTAGATCGTGGGGCACAGTGTAGCGGTATACTGTATATTGTGGGGCACAGTGTAGAGGTATACTGTATATTGTGTGGCACAGTGTAGTGGTATACTGTACATTGTGGGGCACAGTGTATAGGTATACTGTATATTGTGTGGCACAGTGTAGCGGTATACTGTATATTGTGGGGCACAGTGTAGCGGTATACTGTATATTGTGGGGCACAGTGTAGAGGTATACTGTATGTTGTGGGGCACAGTGTAGAGGTATACTGTATATTGTGTGGCACAGTGTAGAGGTATACTGTATACTGTGTGGCACAGTGTAGAGGTATACTGTATATTGTGTGGCACAGTGTAGAGGTATACTGTATACTGTGTGGCACAGTGTAGAGGTATACTGTATATTGTGGGGCACAGTGTAGCGGTATACTGTATAATGTGTGGCACAGTGTAGCGGTATACTGTATATTGTGTGGCACAGTGTAGCGGTATACTGTATATTGTGTTGCACAGTGTAGCGGTATACTGTATATTGTGTGGCACAGTGTAGGCTATATGTGTATAACAAACATATTTCACATAAAAACTTAGTTACTTGGCTTGGCCCTTGGGGGTCTCAGACGCCACTTCAACACTTTGGCCGGGGGCTCGGCAGAGCTGATGTGCTTTATCCTAATGAGAAAGATTCCATAATAAGGATTTGGAGAAGGGGCAGAGGGGTCACAGAGCAGGGAGAGACTGGTGCTGCTACTAGGGGGTCATACCATGTGGGAGTAAAAAAAGCCCACCATAATGCCCCCTCCCCCCCTAGTAGAAATAATTCTCCTTTTAATGTGACAGTGCAAAAAATACCCCCTTGTAATGCCCCCAGTTGAGCTAATGTCCCCATAGTGCCCCCATAATGTCCCAGTATAAAATACCCCTATATAGTGCCCCCAGTGAATTCCCCCATAGTGCTCCTTTCCCCCTTCTTCCTGCTAGTGCCCCCCATAATGTACCAGTATAAAATGCCCCATATATAGTGCCCCTGTAGATGCCCCTCAGTGTCCGGCCTCTGATAGGCTGCCGGCCTAGTGTCCCCCATAATGCCCCCCAATAATGTGCCAGTAAGTGTCCCCATAGATGCCCCCCCATTATGTGCCAGTATCAAATGCCTCTCTCCTCCCCCCCACATGTCCCAGTATCATAGTGCCATCTCCCATCCCCCCAATGTGCCAGTATGAAGTGCCTCTCTCCTCCCCCCCACATGTCCCAGTATCATAGTGCCATCTACCCCCCAATGTGCCAGTATGAAGTGCCTCTCTCCTCCCCCCCAGATGTCCCAGTATCATAGTGCCATGCCATCTCCCCCCCCCAAAAGTGCCAGTATCAAGTGCCTCCCCCCCCATGTCCCAGTATCATAGTGCCATTCCATCCCCCCCAAAAGTGCCAGTATAAAGTGCCTCTCCCCCCCCATGTATCATAGTGCCATGCCATCTCCCCCCCCCCATGTGCCAGTATCAAGTGCCTCCTGCTCCCTCCATGGCAGTAACAGTCGGGTATTAAAAAAAATAAAACAAACACTTCTACTTACCTCCATGTCAGCGATGCAATGCAGCCTCTTCCTTTGTGCTTGTGTATTTCAGAAAAGCTTCTGCTGGGATTCGAACCCATGACCTTCTGTATCAGAGGCAAAGCATCTAACCACACGGCCATAAGAACAGCCTTGCTACTGACTGAAAATATATGAGACTTCTACTGTTATAGCTGTACATCTATACACATGACAGCTGCCCTAACACACCCAGCACTGCTATATCTCTATATGACAGCTGTCCCAGCACACTCAGCTCTGTATATCTCTATAAATGATAGCTGCCCCAGCACACCCAGCTCTGCTACATATGATACACATGACAGCTGCACCAGCACACACAGTTCTACTATATCTCTATATATGACAGCTGCCCCAGCAAACCCAGCTCTGCTACATCTATACACATGACAGCTGCCCTAACACACCCAGCACTGCTATATCTCTATATGACAGCTGTCCCAGCACACTCAGCTCTGCTATATCTCTATATATGATAGCTGCCCTAACACACCCAGCTCTGCTACATCTAATACACATGACAGCTGCACCAGTACACTCAGCTCTACTATATCTCTATATATGACAGCTGCTCCAGCAAACCCAGCTCTGCTACATCTATACACATGACAGCTGCCCTAACACACCCAGCACTGCTATATCTCTATATGACAGCTGTCCCAGCACACTCAGCTCTGCTATATCTCTATAAATGATAGCTGCCCCAGCACACCCAGCTCTGCTACATATGATACACATGACAGCTGCACCAGCACACTCAGCTCTACTATATCTCTATATATGACAGCTGCTCCAGCAAACCCAGCTCTGCTACATCTATACACATGACAGCTGCCCTAACACACCCAGCACTGCTATATCTCTATATGACAGCTGTCCCAGCACACTCAGCTTTGCTATATCTCTATAAATGATAGCTGCCCCAGCACACCCAGCTCTGCTACATATGATACACATGACAGCTGCACCAGCACACACAGCTCTACTATATCTCTATATATGACAGCTGCCCCAGCAAACCCAGTTCTGCTACATCTATACACATGACAGCTGCCCAAACACACCCAGCACTGCTACATCTAATACACATGACAGCTGGAGCAGCCGTCATATATAGAGATATAGTAGAGCTGAGTGTGCTGGTGCAGCTGTCATGTGTATCATATGTAGCAGAGCTGGGTGTGCTGGGGCAGCTATCATTTATAGAGATATAGCAGAGCTGAGTGTGCTGGGACAGCTGTCATATAGAGATATAGCAGTGCTGGGTGTGTTAGGGCAGCTGTCATGTGTATAGATGTACAGCTATAACAGTAGAAGTCTCATATATTTTCAGTCGGTAGCAAGGCTGTTCTTATGGCCGTGTGGTTAGATGCTTTGCCTCTGATACAGAAGGTTGTGGGTTCAAATCCCAGCAGAAGCTTTTCTGGACATACAGGGCGGGACACAGGAAGAGGCTGCATCGCAGTGCTTTGCATCTGATACAGAAGGTCGTGGGTTCGAATCCCAGACACATCTTTCCCTCTCCTGAGGACGGCAATACAAATGGTTCGTAAATGCCGGCCCTGCTGGTGTCACCCCCATCAATGGTGTCACCCGGTGCGGTCCGCACCCCCCTTGCAACGCCACTGGTGCAAAGCCCCCCAACACTAACACACCTCCTCCTCCATGCTTCACGGTGAGAACTACAATTGTAGAGTAGAAACTATCCGCTCACCTTTTTTGAGTCTCACAAAGACATGGCGGTTGGAACCAAAAACCTAAAATTTTGACTCATCAGACCACATTACAGATTTCCACTGGTTTCTTGGCGAAAGCAACTCTCTTCTTAATGTCAGTAAAGCATTTGCAATACTACAAAAGGGACTACTACAAAGGGTTAACTGTTGTAATGCTATGTCATTGTATTGTATATCACGGTGTTTATTATCCCTGTACTGTGACATCATTGTGTTTATTATCCCTGTAATGTGACATCACTGTGTTTATTATCCTGTACTGTGACATCACTGTGTTTATTATCTCTGTACTGTGACATCACTGTGTTTATTATATCTGTACTGTGACATCACTGTGTTTATTATCTCTGTACTGTGACATCTCTGTGGTTATTATCCCTGTACTCTGACATCTCTGTGGTTATTATCCCTGTACTGTGACATTACTGTGTGTATTATTCCTGTACTGTGACATCACTGTGTTTATTATCCCTGTACCGTGACATCACTGTGCTTATTATCCCTGTACTGTGACATCACTGTGTTTATTATCCCTGTACTGTGACATCACTGTGTTTATTATCCCTGTACTGTGACATCACTGTGTTTATTATCTCTGTACTGTGACATCACTGTGTTTATTATCTCTGTACTGTGACATCACTGTGTTTATTATCCCTGTACTGTGACATCACTGTGTTTATTATCCCTGTACTGTGACATCACTGTGTTTATTATCCCTGTACTGTGACATCACTGTGTTTATTATCCCTGTACTGTGACATCACTGTGTTTATTATCCTGTACTGTGACATCACTGTGTTTATTATCTCTGTACTGTGACATCACTGTGTTTACTATCCCTGTACTGTGACATCACTGTGTTTATTATCTCTGTACTGTGACATCACTGTGTTTATTATCCCTGTACTGTGACATCACTGTGTTTATTATCCCTGTACTGTGACATCACTGTGTTTATTATCCTGTACTGTGACATCACTGTGTTTATTATCTCTGTACTGTGACATCACTGTGTTTACTATCCCTGTACTGTGACATCACTGTGTTTATTATCCCTGTACTGTGACATCACTGTGTTTATTATCCCTGTACTGTGACAACACTGTGTTTATTATCTCTGTACTGTGACATCACTGTGTTTATTATCCTTCTACTGTGACATCACTGTGTTTGTTATCTCTGTACTGTGACATCACTGTGTTTACTATCCCTGTACTGTGACATCACTGTGTTTATTATCCCTGTACTGTGACATCACTGTGTTTATTATCCCTGTACTGTGACATCACTGTGTTTATTATCCCTGTACTGTGACATCACTGTGTTTATTATCCCTGTACTGTGACATCACTGTGTTTATTATCCCTGTACTGTGACATCACTGTGTTTATTATCCCTGTACTGTGACATCACTGTGTTTATTATCCCTGTACTGTGACATCACTGTGTTTATTATCCCTGTACTGTGACATCACTGTGTTTATTATCCCTGTACTGTGACATCACTGTGTTTATTATCCCTGTGCTGTGACATCACTGTGTTTATTATCCCTGTACTGTGACATCACTGTGTTTATTATCCCTGTACTGTGACATCACTGTGTTTATTATCTCTGTACTGTGACATCACTGTGTTTATTATCCCTGTACTGTGACATCACTGTGTTTATTATCCCTGTACTGTGACATCACTGTGTTTATTATCCCTGTACTGTGACATCACTGTGTTTATTATCCCTGTACTGTGACATCACTGTGTTTATTATCCCTGTACTGTGACATCACTGTGTTTATTATCCCTGTACTGTGACATCACTGTGTTTATTATCCCTGTGCTGTGACATCACTGTGGTTATTATCTCTGTACTGTGACATCACTGTGTTTATTATCCTGTACTGTGACATCACTGTGTTTATTATCCTGTACTGTGACATCACTGTGTTTATTATCTCTGTACTGTGACATCACTGTGTTTACTATCCCTGTACTGTGACATCACTGTGTTTATTATGAAAAACAGCATGGGTTTACTTCAGGGAGATTATGTCAAACTAATCTTATTGACTTTTTTGATTGGGTGACTAAAATAATAGATGGCGGAGGTGCAGTAGACATCGCTTATCTAGACTTTAGTAAGGCTTTTGACACTGTCCCACATAGAAAGCTTATCAATAAAGTGCAGTCTTTGTGCGTGGACTCCCATATCGTGGAATGGATTAGGCAGTGGCTGAGGGACAGACAACAGAGGGTAGTAGTCAATGGAGTATATTCAGACCAAGGTCTTGTTACCAGTGGGGTACCTCAGGGATCTGTTCTGGGACTCATATTGTTTAATATCTTTATCAGCGAAATTGCAGAAGGCCTCGATGGTAAGGTGTGTCTTTTTGCTGATGACACAAAGATTTGTAACAGGGTTGATGTTCCTGGAGGGATACACCAAATGGAAAAGGATTTAGGAAAACTAGAGGAATGGTAAAAAATCTGGCAACTAAAATTTATTGTTGATAAGTGCAAGATAATGCACCTGGGACGTAAAATCAGTGATACAGTCCTAACCTCAGTATCTGAGGAAAGGGATCTAGGGATCATTATTTCAGAAGACTTAAAGGTAGGCAGACAATGTCATAGAGCAGCAGGAAATGCTAGCAGAATGCTTGGGTGTATAGGGAGAGGCATTACCAGTAGAAAGAGGGAGGTGCTCATGTCGCTCTACAGAGCACTAGTGAGACCTCATCTGGAGTATTGTGCGCAGTACTGGAGACCATATCTCCAGAAGGATATTGATACTTTGGAGAGAGTTCAGAGAAGAGCTACTAAACTAGTACATGGATTGCAGGATAAAACTTACCAGGAAAGATTAAAGGACCTTAATATGTATAGCTTGGAAGAAAGACGAGACAGAGGGGATATGATAGAAACTTTTAAATACATAAAGGGAATCAACAAGGTAAAAGAGGAGAGAATATTTAAAAGAAGAAAAACTGCTACAAGAGGACATAGTTTTAAATTAGAGAGGCAAAGGTTTAAAAGTAATATAAGGAAGTATTACTTTACTGAGAGAGTAGTGGATGCATGGAATAGCCTTCCTGCAGAAGTGGTAGCTGCAAATACAGTGAAGGGGTTTAAGCATGCATGGGATAGGCATAAGGCTATCCTTCATATAAGATAGGGCCAGGGGCTATCCATAGTATTCAGTATATTGGGCAGACTAGATGGGCCAAATGGTTCTTATCTGCCGACACATTCTATGTTTCTATGTTTCTATGTTTCTATGTTTCTATTATCCCTGTACTGTGACATCACAGTGTAAATTATTTCTGTACTGTGACATCACTATGTTTATTATCCCTGTACTGTGACATCACAGTGTAAATTATTTCTGTACTGTGACATCACTATGTTTATTATCCCTGTACTGTGACATCACTGTGTTTATTATCCCTGTACTGTGACATCACTGTGTTTATTATCTCTGTACTGTGACATCACTGTGTTTATTATCCCTGTACTGTGACATCACTGTGTTTATTATCCCTGTGCTGTGACATCACTGTGTGTATTATCTCTGTACTCTGACATCACTGTGTTTATTATCCCTGTACTGTGACATCACTGTGTTTATTATCTCTGTACTGTGACATCACTGTGTTTATTATCTCTGTACTGTGACATCTCTGTGTTTATTATCCCTGTACTGTGACATCACTGTGTTTATTATCTCTGTACTGTGACATCACTGTGTTTATTATTCCTGTACTGTGACATCACTGTGTTTATTATCCCTGTACTGTGACATCACTGTGTTTATTATCACTGTACTGTGACATCTCTGTGTTTATTATCCCTGTACTGTGACATCACTGTGTTTATTATCTCTGTACTGTGACATCACTGTGTTTATTATCTCTGTACTGTGACATCACTGTGTTTATTATCCCTGTACTGTGACATCACTGTGTTTATTATCCCTGTACTGTGACATCACTGTGTTTATTATCCCTGTACTGTGACATCACTGTGTTTATTATCCCTGTACTGTGACATCACTGTGTTTATTATCCCTGTACTGTGACATCACTGTGTTTATTATCCCTGTACTGTGACATCACTGTGTTTATTATCCTGTACTGTGACATCACTGTGTTTATTATCCTGTACCGTGACATCACTGTGTTTATTATCCCTGTACTGTGACATCACTGTGTTTATTATCCCTGTACTGTGACATCACTGTGTTTATTATCCTGTACTGTGACATCACTGTGATTATTATCCCTGTACTGTGACATCACGGTGTTTATTATCTCTGTACTGTGACATCACTGTGTTTATTATCTCTGTACTGTGACATCACTGTGTGTATTATCCCTGTACTGTGACATCACTGTGTTTATTTTCCCTGTACTGTGACATCACTGTCTATATTATCCCTGTACTGTGACATCACTGTATTTATTATCCCTGTACTGTGACATCACTGTGTTTATTATCTCTGTACTGTGACATCACTGTGTTTATTATCCCTGTACTGTGACATCACTGTATTTATTATCCCTGTACTGGTAACCTGATTATTTATTGCAATCAAATCTTTCTGTGAATTTTCAAATCCGGAATTTGTTTATTTTTTCCATATGTTGATAAAATGCAGAGAATGAAAAGTCAAATGCTAGTAGTATCAGAAATGTGGATACAGAGAAGGACCCGATGTAAAGCGAGATAAAAATCTGAAGACTCATTAGAGAAAACCACGACCCAGTTCCACTGTGACGTAGAGTCTATTAATATGCAAATCTGTTACTGAATTCTTCACCCCGGACTCCCTGACGGGGCAACTATCAGCAGATTCCAGCTCAGGAAGCCTACCGCTCTCTATGATATCAGCTAAGATTTTCCTACTTGACAAGAACCTGAAACCACAGGCTGAACCAGATATTGAAGGCGTGCTCTCTATATAACGCCGGGGTCTAGACCTCAGCACATCACAGCATTCACCTGCTCAAGACTAGAAAGCAGCCAGAGATCAAACAACAGCAGAACCATGGACATCCTGACAGGAACCTGCAAGGTGAGAAGCGGACCCACCGCCAAAGAGAGCACTGACAATGAACTCTTCCTTTACTTTATTAGGATTTATTGTTTATTTTATGTTATATACTTTATTTTAATAGATATTATTTTTTTTAACTTTTCATTATGATTTTGTTCCTATATTTTTATTTTATTTTAGTTATTATGTATTATTTCCATTATGTACTGCTTAGATTTCAGATTTTTTATTACTTTATATAATTTATTTTTATCTATTATTCCATGCATCATTTTCATAATGTTATATTATTCAACATAATTTAGAATACATTTAGACAGTATTAGATTTTTTTTATTTTTAGTTTGTCAAGAGAATTGTAATTTTTGTAACTAAATCTATTGTCTCTATTTATCTATCTATCTATCTAATATCTATGTATCTATGTATCTATCTATTATCTATTTATCTATCTCTTATCTTTTTGTCTGTATCTATGTATGTAAATTATTATTCTTTACGGTAATCTTTGTTATTTTCTCCATGTCTTGTGGTTGAGTTTTTTATGTTCCGCACACTGGCAGTAAATGGGATAAATATATTGTCTATATTGTCATCTAATCTTCTTCTCACATTCAGTTCACAGCGGTGCTGCTTCTTCTTGGAGTCACCACTTTGATGTCTGTCCAATGCCTGGATCTTCATCGTCATAAAGGATGTCCACCTGTCACTAAATTCCCACCTACGGTGAAAGTCAGCCTAAATATGAGTGGACAGGACTCGCTTCTCCTGAGTGGTGATGTGAGGAAGCGCTCCACCTCTCCATGGGAGTACAGGTAATGTACATTTGCCTATATAATCAAATATTGATTATTCATGAATGAAATCAGCAACCATGGATTAACATTGCACTAAGCAGGGGCGTGACTAGTATTCATACCGCCCCAGAGCAATTCCTGGAAGCCCCGCCCCTGCCTTGTTAATAGTAAACTAAACTGAAGTAATGCAAATAGTTGCAAACTTGCATATATAGGATAGAGTAATAGAAGGAAGTTGCACAGGTCCCATCATGCTCCAGGATTCATGGCAATGTGGATAATGTGAAGAAATTGACCATCATGCTTTGCACTGTACACCATGTTCTCATTTCCTATGTGATACTTTGTGGGGGAAGGGAGGTGACAACCGTCCTGAGCAAATGTTGGGTTTACTGCAATGGTTGACACTTTCAAGCCCTTCCAAGGGTGTAGTCCCTGTAAAAAAGTAGGAGGTGCTCGCTAGATAGGCGGAGCTATCAGGGTAGTGCCACAATGTGGGCATAGATATAATAATAGAAGGTGTGGTTCAGCAAAACGGGGTCTCTGGTGCCTCCTACCCCTTACAGCATGAGAGAGGGACAGGCCAAGATAGTGCCCTGGCATGTGTTGGCCCCATTCAGTGTGGTCTGGCCCCATCTCTCCAGGGGGCCCAATGAGCCGCATGGTACATTGGACTCTGACGTTAAGATTTTGTCCATAGGAGCTTTAGTCAAAGTTGAATCAATATCTCTATGTAATTATTTTTATTTTTGTCCACAGCTATGACAAAAACATTCACCGACAGCCTATGGTTATTGCCGAGGCCAAGTGTGAACTTTCCGGATGCATAGACGCCGAGGGCAAAGTGGACAACAACTTAAATTCTGTCCCCATCAGACAAGAGATCCTGGTCCTTCACCGTGAGATGAAGGGGTGCGTCCCCGTCTTCACGCTGGAGAAAAAGATTGTGACCGTGGGCTGCACCTGCGTACGAGCCGTCATCCAAGAGCAGCAATAGAGAGGAGAGGATCCAGCTCCGGCATAAAGAGAAGTCCCCATACCAGGATGTTTATCTATTGTGTTTAATGGATGGAGCAAAATTTAGAAGAATGAAGAAGTCAAACAAAAGTAGCACTGGTAAAGTGCGGGTATTAGGTAGCAATGTACATTGCAAATTCTCAGTCAATATTTTTTACATTTTTTGTATTTATATATTTATACTTTTATATGTAACAGGAGTTCGATGCAATGTATTTATTCTCAAATGCTATAAAATAATAAATGTAAGATGTAAAGAACAATTGGTGGCTATTGGTTTCTCAATGTTTATGTCGGGGGGATAGTAAACACAAAACCTACCCACTTAAAGCATAGCCCTACAGATGTAGCAGAGTTAACAATCACAGTCATGACACGTTAACTAGATGTGAGAACTCACCAAATGTGACGGTAAACTCTGCTACGTCTGTACATGATTCACTTTGTTTACCAGGTCAAGGGTTAGGCAACAGAGGCAGCTGCTTATGGCTCCACCCAAGGCATAGCAAAGAAAATACTGTAACAGCCCATTTCTCCCAATGAATGGAATGACAGGAGTAACATGCGCTCTGCTGCTCCCTTCCTTCTCTATGGGACTCAGTGCTCAGCTTTTTCTGGAAAGTGACTGGAGAGGCATATGCTGCGTACTCAAGTTAGGTGTAGAAATGTTCCTGGGTGTTGTAGTGCAATAGACACTAACCTGAGACGGCTGACTCTCTGCAAGGGCAGGTGATGATGAGAAATGTTTGTGACGCCAGTGCCAATTAAACGGTGGCACGCCGTTTGCTGATAGCAGGAATAACTGAGGAACCACGTGATGTTAAAGCAGAACTCAAACTTTAGTAGTCATCATATAGGGACATTGACGGAAGCGCAGTTCCTTTGCAGACAGTTGATTTTCAATACAGTTGATGCAGGCAATATATGTATAGCAAGGTGACTTCAGAGTGTTAAACACAGGACTTGCAGTCTATTCCTGACTGATCCTGGAACATATAAACTCTTCTCCAAGGCCCGATGCCCTAGCTCTGGCGTATATCCTTGGTTTTATCTTTATCAAGTACCTCCTCTGTTATCTTGAGTACCTCTTGCTTTCCTGGATTTGCCTCTGTCTCTCTCTCAGCTTCCTCTGACTCTAGAAACTTCTGCACTGCCTTCCTAGGCTAGGCCCTGCCTATTTATACTGAACTGGGAGCTCCCTCTGCTGGCTGGAATCTGCATTGCCTGCTGCAGGCCTAACTTCCTTAAAGAGAAATACACATTAAACCTAGCAGTGTTGGGTAACCTACCCGTATGCTGCACACCCCCAGACTTTAACATGAGTAAGGCCTCGTACTCATACACACCTTCCTGAACCGGCATAACATTATAAATATAATAAATAATTATTTCGCACAGAAAAACATAACATTAGTAACTTCATGAACAAATGACACAAGGGAAAGGGGCGTCTTCTTGCTTCTTAGGCACGACCGCTGACCTGGCACAGCGGACTTAGGGTGAACCAGGTTAGTCCATTGTCTTTGGTGACAGTATAATAACAGAACTACCCAGGGGTTTCCTGTGGGTGTATCACAGGCAAGGGCTCACGTGGAGGAGTCCATTCTTGCGCACAAATGTCCAGCAAGGTATTACCAGTAGCAACTGTTTGGGAGGAGACACCACCAGAATAGTCAAAGTCTCCTAAACGGACTGGCGGGCGTCCCCTGGTCATCCGGGTAGACCTTCTCAAAACAGGGGTCTCCTCTTCCCTTAGCAACGAGGTAGAAGAGAGAGGAGCAACAGGAGGGTCTCCATCAGGGAGATCTTGGTCAGGAACAACAGGAACAGCTGGAACAACAGGAACAATTAGATCCACTAGAGGGGGAACTGGATCCGGGGCATCTTGAACCAGCTCTTCCGGAGGTGAAGCTACAGTAGGTGCCGGAGCAGGCACCAGCAAGTTCAACCATGGTGTCAGAAGCCAATGCATGGGATCAGCGTCATACCTCAGATTACTGACAGCCTGCATAGGATCCTCGGGCGGTATTGATGACTCTGACACAGGGGATTCAGATCCAGAACTCTCGGCACTAGGTTCTGGTGTCAGGCAGAGCTTTAACCGGTTTCGGTGTACAATTTGGGATCCCTTGTCTTCCCGGGTGATCTCATAAGTGTGAGTTCCAACATTTGGGATTGCAGTGACAACATAGGGACTTCGCTCCCATTTACTGTCCAGTTTACTGGTACGGCGGTTATTTTTTAACCATACCACAGCCCCTATTGTCAAGGGTTCTGCATGGGCTGCTTGATCATAGTCTCTCTGCTGTCGGTCCCTAACATAGTCCATACGTTCCTGAACAATGGCTTTGGCTGTATTCAATCGCCTTTGATGTTCAGCAACCCAGTCGGTGTTAGGTAATGGGTTAATGCAATCAGGTACGTGTATGTCCAATGAATGATCAGCAGGCAATGTCCCTTGGCGCCCAAACATCAAATAAAAGGGGGTATACCCGGTGGAACAATGTATGGTATGATTGTATGTGAACATGACTTGTGGCAACAGATTAGGCCAATCTCCTCTGTTTTCAGGAGGCACGGCCCTCAGCATCTCTATCAAGGTCTGATTCATTTTTTCACATAATCCATTACCTTGAGGATGGTAGGCCGTTGTCCGGATCTTCTTACAGTTGTGTAAGCGGCACAGTTCATGGAACAGATGGGACTCAAAAGCAGGTCCTTGGTCGGTGAGGATCTTTTCTGGACATCCATAGGGCAGGAGGAAGTGCTTCCAGAACATTTCGGCTGTAGTCTTGGCTGTCTGGTCTCTCACAGGCACTGCTACAACAAACTTTGTGAAATGGTCAATAATAGTCATGGCATAAGCATACCCTGAGCGACTAGGCTCCAGTTTCACATGGTCGATGGCGACAAGTTCAAGAGGACGGGTACTTACAATGGGTCTCAGTGGTGCCCTCTGATCATGGTGCTCACTTCGTTTTAAGGCACAGGCTACACACTCCCGACACTACTTCTCCACGTCTTCTCTCATGCCCACCCAGTAAAACCGCTGGCGGATAGTAGCCTCAGTCTTTTGGACCCCAAAGTGACCGGATTGATTGTGGTACATCTCCAACACCATACCTGCATCCCGTCGGGGTATGAGAATCTGGTGCACTCTCTCGTTGGACACTGGGTCTAGGCTTCTCCGTAGTAACAGGCCCTTTTGTATGAAGAGTTGATGGCGCTGTCTCCACAGTTTGATGAGCTCAGGATCTGCACTCTTACGCCGAATCCTCTCAGGGGCTCTGCCACTAGTAATGAAGTCCAACAACTCACCCAGCACTCTACTTTCAGACTGTAGTTTCACCCACCTTTCTTCTTTAGGATCAGGCCTACTGGAGGGTGAAGGAACTGCAGCTCTGTCATTGGTAGCTCGAGCCTGATCCTGTTGAGCAAATTTGTTATAGAAAGCCGGCATCTCTACATCTTCCCAAGCATCTCGCACATCATCAGGAGCTGTCTCTGTGGGAAGCCTGGATAAAGCATCAGCATTATCATTAGTACGTCCAGCACGATATTTTACAGAGAAATCATAGTTGGCGAGGCGAGAGGCCCATCTCTGCTCCAAGGCCCCTAATTTAGCTGTATTTAGATGTGCTAGAGGGTTATTGTCCGTGAATGCAATGAACGGGGTGGCGGCTAGATAATCCTTGAATTTTTCTGTCACTGCCCACACTAATGCCAGGAACTCTAGTTTGAAGGAACTATAATTCTGATCATTTTTCTCAGCTCCTTTCAGGGAGCGGCTTGCATATGCTATCACTCTCTCTTTCCCCTCTTGGATTTGGGCTAACACAGCTCCCAGGCCTCGCTTGCTAGCATCGGTATAAAGATGGAAAGGCTTGCTATAATCTGGATAACCTAACACTGGAGGCTCGGTCAGTTTCTTTTTTAGCAATTGGAACGCTATCTCTCTTTCCTCATTCCACTCAATGGGCACAGGAGTTCTAGGACTTTTCTTGGGTTGCCCCCTCAAGAGTTCCTGGATAGGATCAGCTATTTGAGCAAAATGGGGGATAAAACGTCTATAGTAGCCGGCAAAACCAAGGAAACCCCTCACTTCCTTGACAGTAGTAGGAACCGGCCAATTACGGACAGCCGCTAACTTATCAGGGTCAGGTTGCTCGCCCTCTCCGCTTACCACATGCCCCAGGTATCTTACTGCAGGTTTGAGCAGGTGACACTTGGATGGCTTTACCTTCAAGCCATATTTGATAAGGATTTCAAATACTTCTGCCAAATGTTTCAGATGGTCCTCATATGTTTTTGAGTACACAATGACGTCATCTAGATACAGCAGCACTGTTTCGAAGTTTTTGTGACCCAAACACCGCTCCATTAGTCTCTGGAAAGTTCCTGGGGCATTACATAGCCCGAACGGCATACAATTGAATTCAAACAGGCCCATGGGAGTAGTGAAAGCAGTCTTTTCCCTATCTGCAGGGGCCATGGGTACTTGCCAGTAGCCACTGGTCAAGTCCAAGGTGGAGAAATAGGCAGAGGAGCCCAGAGCAGTTAGCGACTCCTCAATGCGGGGCAGTGGGTATGCATCTTTGTGGGTTATTTGATTAATTTTCCTATAATCCACACAGAAACGGATACCACCGTCCTTCTTCTTTACAAGGACTAGGGGTGCAGCCCACGGACTACGGCTGTCCCGGATTACATTAGAGTCTTTCATCTCTTGGATCATTTCCTTTACAGTCTGATATGAAGTAGGCGGTAAGGGTCTGTATCTCTCCTTGATAGGAGGATGAGAGCCAGTAGGTATGGTGTGTTGTATGGCACTCACCTCTCCATAATCAGTAGCATGCTTACTGAAGGCCGGGTGGTACTCTTTGACCAGCTGTAGGATACCTTCTTGTTGATGTTGGGGGGTAGTCTCGTCCCCCACATGGAGCTCTTCCCACCAGGGCACTTGTGGCTGGGTCACTGGCGAACATCCGCTGACTACAGCTGGCGGCTTTTCTGTCACTGGAAGACGAATGATGTCTTGGAAGGACACCTGGGACAGCTGGGCAACACGGCAATGCTTAGTAAGCGCAACAGGATGATCACTCAGGTTAATCAGACGGACAGGTACTTTACCTTGGGAGACGTTCACCAGGCACTTGGCAGCTCTCACATAAGGGTAATCCTCCATCTGGATTGGTTCTACCAGGGCTGGATAATCTCGGCCTTGGACTCCCAGGACAGCACGACACCATAAAAGAGTTTGAGAATTAGGAGGCAAAGTCACAGGCTTAATATCACTAATCCTGGCAGTACAAATTTCTCCTTTCCCATTAGCAAACCTCTGCTGGGCACTTAACACAGTAATAGTCTTTTGAATCACCCTCCTGGATGCAGAGGAAGCGGTGGGCAAAGTCTGATGTAATACGGCAAGTATTTCTGAATAACAGTTTTTGAGGACATTGGTGCCTAGAATGACAGGATGTCCTCCTCTGTCGCCGGCCTGTACTACTATCACTCCCTGTTGCGGTAAAATTACTTCTCCCACCTGCAGGGTGGGTTCCCAGTATCCATGAACCTTTACTGGTTTGCCCTTGCTGGCGATAATCTCCACCCAGGATTCAGGCGGCAGGGTCAATTGGTTAGTGTCCCAGAACCTTTCAAAGGCGGGCAGCTGAATAGTAGTGACCTGAGACCCAGTATCCAATAGGGCTTCAAAGGGGACCCCGTTGATCTCTATATTGATTTTAGGATGGGATCCTACATAACGTGGCATCCAATTTGGATCCTCTGGACCTAGTGTTCTACCTCCCGAGGGGTGGTCCTCAGCCTCAGGGGTTGCCCGTTTAACTGCCAGCACGTGGATTCTGTGTGTCCCAGCTTTTTGCAGTATGTACACACGGGCCGCTTGCGATCTCTATTACGCCTCCCAGGATCCCTGGGGTGAGTCTCTTGGTAAGGAGGTGGGAACGGCCTAGGAGGTGACAGGAATTCTTCTTCTGTCATTATGGGTTTTTCCCATTCCTCTATTTTTCTGCACACTTTCTCTAGACTTTTAGTGAGGTGATTTACCTGCTCTGTCAGCATGGCAATAGTATCGGTAGTTGACACTTGAACAGCTTGGCCGGCCTCAGCTCGGTTAGTGATAAGCGGTTTTGGCCTGCAGGCTGATGACTCAGGTGGGGTGCTCAACTCAGGAGATACTGCGGACCCCAGAATTTTTATAGCCAGTTCTTTAAAGTCCAGAAAGGTACTGTTAGGGTGCTGGGCGGACAGCATCTTTAATTGGGTCCTTATTTGTTCACTAGACACCCCGTTGATAAATTGTTCCCTCAGGGTCTGGTCCTGGTTATCAGCCTCTTTGGGATCTATCTGAATTACAGCCCCTAAAGCCTCCTGAAGTGATAGGGCATAGTCACGGAGGGACTCACCGGACTTCTGTTTCTTGCCAAAGAAGTGCATCTTTATCTCTGAGGCAGTCCTAATTTCAAAAGTGGCCCTGAGGCGGGTGAATATCTGTTCTAGAGTACTCCGCTCAGTAGTAGGCCAGGATAACACTTCTCTACGGGCCGCTCCCTCCAGTTGTGCCAGCAGGATTTCCATTTGCTGGTCGGCATTTATAGGGTACAATCGGAATAGTGCCAGCAACTTTTCTTTAAAGTCCCTTAGGGTATGGGTCTCTCCTCTGTAGCGGGGGAACCATGGGGCCCCGAAATAGTAAGGCATGGTAAAGGGCATCATGCTGGGGGCTGTAGGATGATTAGGAGCCGCAAGCTCTCCCGGGGCCGGCTGCTCAGGCACTCCCGGTTCTGACATGGTAGTCTATTGAGATATGGCCGCTGGCGACTAAAGGGGCCGGAACAATCCCCTTCCCTCCGGTTACAAGTTCTTACCGGTATCGCCGGGTTTGCGCAGTCCAAGTCTCGAGAGATCCCGGACGTCCTGAGTACGCGGTGACGTAGAAGAAGCAGGGCCGCGGCGGTGCGATGATAATGAGGGGCAGGATTCTCTGTGTCTTTGCAGGGATCCGCCCACGAAGGTCCTCAGCAGCGCGGGAAACTTTACTCCAGGCGGCCGGTGGCCATCTTTAGCAAAACGCTGTCCATTCCCTGACAGCAAGCAGGATTGTAAAAAGTCCACAAAACCACACTCCGATGTGGCAATTTCCTTCCTCTTGATAGCGCAACACTGCACAGCGCTTTTTGGAGGTTTTAGGTACACTTTGGGTAGGATTTTCAGTCCACAAAGTCCACTTTAAATAAACAGGCAATTTGTCACTTTGGTCACAGGGCAACTGTATAAGGCACAAAGTTCACGCTTCTTGCACTATAAAGCGTGCGTATCCTGTTCGTGACGCCAAAAGAGAGGTGCTGCGTACTCAAGTTAGGTGTAGAAATGTTCCTGGGTGTTGTAGTGCAATAGACACTAACCTGAGACGGCTGACTCTCTGCAAGGGCAGGTGATGATGAGAAATGTTCGTGACGCCAGTGCCAATTAAACGGTGGCACGCCGTTTGCTGATAGCAGGAAAAACTGAGGAACCACGTGATGTTAAAGCAGAACTCAAACTTTAGTAGTCATCATATAGGGACATTAACGGAAGCGCAGTTCCTTTGCAGACAGTTGATTTTCAATACAGTTGATGCAGGCAATATATGTATAGCAAGGTGACTTCAGAGTGTTAAACACAGGACTTGCAGTCTATTCCTGACTGATCCTGGAACATATAAACTCTTCTCCAAGGCCCGATGCCCTAGCTCTGGCGTATATCCTTGGTTTTATCTTTATCAAGTACCTCCTCTGTTATCTTGAGTACCTCTTGCTTTCCTGGATTTGCCTCTGTCTCTCTCTCAGCTTCCTCTGACTCTAGAAACTGCCTTCCTAGGCTAGGAACTGCCTATTTATACTGAACTGGGAGCTCCCTCTGCTGGCTGGAATCTGCATTGCCTGCTGCAGGCCTAACTTCCTTAAAGAGAATCACACATTAAACCTAGCAGTGTCGGGTAACCTACCCGTATGCTGCACATACTCGACCTGTCGTTCTGTTCAGTCTGGAAATCGGGCTGCCTTTCTAGTGATCATTGGTTGAACCCCCACCCATAATATACTTAGCACCTATCCTATGGAATTAGCGTGAAAACCTCAAGGCTCAGCTTTTTCTGGAAGTCCCATAGAAAGTGAATGGAGCGGCAGCTGACAAACTCAACCTGTTGTTTCATTCAATCTGGAAATGGGACCCCCATTCTCTTGATCAGTGGATGAACCCCACCAATCAGATACTTATCGCCACTAGGTGGGACCCACACCTATATGACATTGCTGGAATATCCCAGCGATATGCCACCAATGTGTGAGATGGGCCAACCCCACTTTGGGCCTCTGTTGCTACACTCCTGGGCACAACTTACTCTGCTTCCAATGGGGTAGGGACATCACCATACCCACCAAATTAATTGATGGAAAATCATACCACTCATAACCTACATCTTTCTGATAATGATAATGGGATCCTGTCACTGGGCACTAATTTGGGTACAGTTTCACTAAGGACTCACATGGGCCATCTGTCATATTCATTATTGACACTATGCAGCAAAATTCCCCTTTTAACAAACTCTGTGTCCAGTCAATGAATGAAGCAGCTCTCTCTGTCTTCTTAAAGCGGGAACTCCCAGCACAATTTGAAGCACCCATCAACGGCTAGGTTACAAGAAACCAATGAGTTGCTGAGGACCAATAACCCTGTGATTGGCAAGGGGTGCAGTCACAGATCACAGAAAGTTTTCATTCTTCTAGATTTCAAGTTTATCTGTTCCTATCTTGGTATTTAATGTTGTTGCTGTTTATATTGCTCAGTTTACAAGCGTTTTAATCAGATATTTGGTTAAGTATCCTTTACAATGAGGTTGGGCATGTACAGATCTGCTGGACTTGAGCCCACTTTTGGGAAAAGATAAAACATTCGGAAGTTAGTGTGTGAACTGTGGAGTATTAGAGAAAATGAATAATGGGGGGAGGGGGCCTTGAAGGGGGGGGGGGGGGGGTAGGATTATCCGTGCAGTACAGATGGAAGATAGCATGCAGATATTGGAGGCTGACATGGGAGCATAATATCATTTGTACCAGAGCCATGGACATACACATTCCTCAATATATATCTCATTGAGGAGGTCTAAATGGTCTCAGTTAGCAGGTTCTGTATGTAGGCACCATCTAGTATATACAAAAAGGGATTTTAAAGCTCTTAAAGGGGATTTGACCTAAAATGTATACACTGAAACCCCTTTCAGGGGTTGTACACAATTTTACTAGTGATGACCTATCCTCAGATTGAGGCCATCACGATCTGCTCAGTGGGAATCCGACATGCCGCATTCCCGCTGACAAGCCATTCCGCAGTAGGTATACTGCTCTGTCCATTGTGTAGCAGTTACCAGCTCCAACCTCAACATGATGGATGGAGCTGCGTAGTTCCAGCATCAAATTACGGGGCTGAAGCTACTCTAAAACAGCTGCTCAATGGGGGTGCAGGATGTTAGACCTCCTTCAATCAGATAGAGATAACTCATCCTGATTATAGGCCACCAGGTGTAAAATCGCTGAGGTGGTCGCACATGCTCAGTTCCATCCTTCAACTGCCAGTAGCCAGTTCTAGAGATAGCCTTGCGGTTCATTTCGCGGCAAACTTTGCTCGCTCGCTGTTTGCCGAAAGGGCGAACATATGGCGAGGTCCACCGGCGCCATATTCTTTTAAATTGTGAAGAACTTTGACCCATGACACATCCATCAGGTGTTACAGGACAGCCAATTGAGACGTTTCAGCACATGGACACACCCCCTACCTTATAAATAAACCTGATCTGGCCTCCATTTTACATTCAGTGTTTTGCCAGTGTAGGGAGAGGTTTCTGTGTGGAGCAGGGACAGGCTGTTAGGGACAACAAACGCTAGCTAATAGGGCCACAAAAGTCATTTTAAGGACTGGTATAGGTGTGCTATTGATAGGTGTGATATACTGAGGGGTGTGATATACTGAGGGGTGTGATATACTGAGGGGTGTGATATACTGAGGGGTGTGATATACTTATAATATACGTTTTTAACATAGAAAGTATATTCATTTGTATTGTGCAGCAGTTGTGTGCGGTTCTGCTGCGATACCGCAGCTACACAGAGGGACAAACTATTGGAACAAATAATTTCTACTGGTGTGATATACCAGTTGCCCCCCCAAAAAACTGATTGAAGCGGGGTGTTATATACCAATTATATACTTTCTATATAGTGCTGTTGGGTAGTGCAGCATTAGTTTGCGGTTTTGCTGATATACCAGTTGCCCCCCCCCAAAA